>NC_143046.1:28007500-28157500 GCF_057628025.1 Oncorhynchus mykiss
ATGTTTGAAAAGAGGTATGCCAAACATTTGCAACATTTTGACTATTTGGACCTTGCTACCAAACATTGACTTTGGTGTTACCAATGTGGGAAGCTTATGATTTTCTTTCTTGACAAAATTGCAAAGATCTTTAGTTTAGTTGGTGGGCTTGCTTTCCCTGCACGAGTAGGGAAAGCCAGCCCTATTCAACTCTGCTCAAACGTTTTCAACATTGTATAGTCTGTTGTAGTCTCGGTTAATGATATTTTATGTTCATTAATGTTTTGGATGCGTACTAAATAGCCTCCTGCGTCTTTATTTTCAAGGTACAAACACCAGAGAATGGAGACAGCACCTGGTTTTGTTCTCTGTGCCCCAGCACTGCCTGTTCTTCATGAAGGACCTGGGAAGCTCTATCCTGGGCCCACCTCCAATATCTAATCCACAGAGCAGTAGCACCTTGCTCCTCACCGATGCCACAGAGCAGTAGCACCTTGCTCCTCACCGATGCCACAGAGCAGTAGCACCTTGCTCCTCAACGATGCCACAGAGCAGTAGCACCTTGCTCCTGACCGATGCCACAGAGCAGTAGCACCTTGCTCCTCACCGATGCCACAGAGCAGTAGCACCTTGCTCCTGACCGATGCCACAGAGCAGTAGCACCTTGCTCCTCACCGATGCCACAGAGCAGTAGCACCTTGCTCCTCACCGATGCCACAGAGCAGTAGCAGGGGTGTGAGAAGAATGGAGAAAAGAGCTGCAGACACAGCCCTTGACAAATCACTCGCAAAGGCAATGCAAATGATTGAAGACATACAGTATCTCAAGATCTGGAGAACGTCATACACAGAGCCACCGGAGGTAAATAAATACAAATAATTTCAGACTTTACTCTGATCCTCTTTCCTCTCTTCTGTTGTCCTTTTTCCTGCTCTCCAGACACCTATCATTTCCCCTCTTCTCATCCTCTCCACCGAGTCCTGGCACCTATAGCTGATTTCAAGGATGAACTCTTGCCAAAACTCCGGGAGGAATTCTATCACCAGCTGCAGTTGTTTGTGCATGACTTCAAGAAAAGGACATGGTTCGAACGACTTGTTCTGTTTTTGTTCAGACAACTCAGGAGTCAGACACTAGACACTTTCATTTGATTTCAGACACTTTTGTTCATAACAGACACTGTTTTACTATTTTATTTCATACATTGTTACTACAGGAAATCTTAAGTATTATTACATACAGCCAGGTAGAACTATTGGATATAAGAGCAACATCAACTTCCCAACATTACGACCAGGAATATTACTTTCCCGAAGCGGCTCCTCTGTTCGGACCACCACTCAGGACAATGGATCTGATCCCAGTAGGCAACCCAAAACAACGGCGCCACAGAAGGGGCAGACGGAGCGATCTTCAGGTCAGGTTCCGTAGACGGGCACATCGCTTACCGCTCCCGAGTATACTACTCGCCAATGTCCAGTCTCTTGACAACAAGGTAGACAAAATTAGAGGAAAGGTTGCCTTCCAGAGGGATATCAGAGAGTGTAACATTCTCTGTTTCACAGAAACATGGCTCACTCGGGATATGTTATCAGCGTTGGTACAGTCACCCGGTATCTTCACGCATCGCGCCGGCAGACCACGTGTATGGCATTGTGTGGGCAGGTGGTTTGCTGATGTCAACGTAGTGAACATGAGTGCCCCATGGTGGTGTTGGGGTTATGGTATGGGCAGGCATAAGCAACAGACAACAAACATTTGAATGCACAAAAAAAACGTGACGAGATCCTGAAGCCCATTTTTTAACGGCACCTGTGATCAACAGATGCCCAGTCACGTGAAATCCATAGATTAGGGCCAAAATAATGTATTTCAATTGACTGATTTCCTTATTTGAACTGTAACTCAGTAAAATCAATGAAATGTTGCATGTTGTGTTTATATTTTTTTTCAGTATACTTGTGGTATAGTTGAATCTAATCTAAATTACTGCACACTGAGACATCCTAGAATCAGGTTTCATTTTATTTGACATTTTATTTTATTAACAAGATTAAAACTACTGGTTCACGGTGCACACAAAGAACAGTCTGTGAGTCCATCAAGAATCTGCATCCTTGCAACCATTATGCCCAATGCCTTCCCTGACTGTCCAACTACGAGAGTGGTAGTAGTTCCAGGTACACCCAGATTTATTGAGATGCACACCTGTGAATGAGAGGTAACAAGAGAATATATGTCACATACAGTACCAGTCAACATTTTGGATACACCTACTCATTCAAGGGGTTGATTTATATTTACTATTTTCATTGTAGAATAATAGTGAAGACATAAAAACTATGAAATAACACATATGGAATCATGTAGTAACCAAAAAAGTGCTAAACGTCAAAATATATTTTATATTTGAGATTCTTCAAATTAGCCACCCTTTGACCTTGATGACTACTTTGCACACTCTTGGCATTCTCTCAACCAGCTTCCTGAGGTAGACAGACACCTGGAATGCATTTCAATTGACAGGGGTGCCTTGTTAAAAGTTCATTTGTGGAATTTCTTTCCTTCTTATTGCGTTTGAGCCAATCAGTTTTGTTGTGACAAGGTAGGGGTGGTATAGCCCTATTTGGTAAAATACCAAGTCCATATTATGGCAAGAACAGCTCAAATAAGCAAAGAGAAATGACAGTCCATCATTACTTTAAGACATGAAGGTCAGTCAATCCGGATAATCAAATAAAATGTATTTGTCACATACACATGGTTAGCAGATGTTAATGCGAGTGAAGCGAAATGCTTGTGCTTCTAGTTCTGACAATGCAGTAATAACCAACGAGTAATCTAAACTAACAATTCCAAAACTACTACCTTATACACACAAGTGTAAAGGGATAAAGAATTTGTACATAAAGATATATGAATAAGTGATGGTACAGAACGGCATAGGCAAGATGCAGTAGATGGTATTGAGTACAGTATATCCATATGAGATGGGTAATGTAGGGTATGTAAACAAAGTGGCATAGTTTAAAGTGGCTAGTGATACATGTATTACATAAAGATGCAGTAGATGATATAGAGTACAGTATATACATATACATATGAGATGAGTAATGTAGGGTATGTAAACATTATATTAAGTAGTATTGTTTTAAGTGGCTAGTGATATATTTTACATCAATTCCCATTATTAAAGTGGCTGGAGTTGAGTCAGTGTGTTGGCAGCAGCCACTCAATGTTAGTGGTGGCTGTTTAACAGTCTGATGGACTTGAGATAGAAGCTGGTTTTCAGTCTCTCGGTCCCTGCTTTGATGCACCTGTACTGACCTCGCCTTCTGGATGATAGCGGGGTGAACGGGCAGTGGCTCGGGTGGTTGTTGTCCTTGATGATCTTTATGGCCTTTCTGTGACATCGGGTGGTGTAGGTGTCCTGGAGGGCAGGTAGTTTGCACCCCGGTGATGCGTTGTGCAGACCTCACTACCCTCTGGAGAGCCTTACGGTTGTGGGTGGAGCAGTTGCCGTACCAGGAGGTGATACAGCCCGACAGGATGCTCTCGATTGTGCATCTGTAGAAGTTTGTGAGTGCTTTTGGTGACAAGCCGAATTTCTTCAGCCTCCTGAGGTTGAAGAGGCGCTGCTGCACCTTCTTCACGACGCTGTCTGTGTGGGTGGACCAATTCAGTTTGTCCGTGATGTGTACGCAGAGGAACTTAAAACTTACTACCCTCTCCACCCTCTCCACTACTGTCCCATCGATGTGGATAGGGTCCCTCTGCTGTTTCCTGAAGTCCACAATCATCTCCTTTGTTTTGTTGACGTTGAGTGTGAGGTTATTTTCCTGACACCACACTCCGAGGGCCCTCCCCTCCTCCCTGTAGGCCGTCTCGTCGTTGTTGGTAATCAAGCCTACCACTGTAGTGTCGTCCGCAAACTTGATGATTGAGTTGGAGGTGTGCATGGCCACGCAGTCTTGGGTGAACAGGGAGTACAGGAGAGGGCTCAGAACGCACCCTTATGGGGCCCCAGTATTGAGGATCAGCGGGGTGGAGATGTTGTTACCTACCCTCACCACCTGGGGGGCGGCCCGTCAGGAAGTCCAGTACCCAGTTGCACAGGGCGGGGTCGAGACCCAGGGTCTCGAGCTTGATGACGAGTTTGGAGGGTACTATGGTGTTAAATGCTGAGCTGTAGTCGATGAACAGCATTTTCACATAGGTATTCCTCTTGTCCAGATGGGTTAGGGCAGTGTGCAGTGTGGTTGCGATTGCGTCGTCTGTGGACCTATATGGGCGGTAAGCAAATTGGAGTGGATCTAGGGTGTCAGGTAGGGTGGAGGTGATATGGTCCTTGACTAGTCTCTCAAAGCACTTCATGATGACGGACGTGAATGCTACGGGGCGGGAGTCTTTTAGCCCATTTACCTTAGCTTTCTTGGGAACAGGGAAAATGGTGGCCCTCTTGAAGCATGTGGGAACAGCAGACTGGGATAAGGATTGATTGAATATGTCCGTAAACACACCAGCCAGCTGGTCTGCGCATGCGCTGTGGACGCGGCTGGAGATGCCGTCTGGGCCTGCAGCCTTGCGAGGGTTAACACGTTTAAATGTTTTACTCACGCCTGCTGCAGTGAAGGAGAGTCCGCAGGTTCTGGTTGCGGGCCGTCATCAACCTTGTTGTCAAGAGACTAGACATTGGCGAGTAGTATGCTAGGGAGTGGTGCGCGATGTGCCCGTCTCCGGAGCCTGATCAGAAGACCGCTTTGTTTGCCTCTTTTACGACGTCGTTGTTTTGGGTCGCAGGCTGGGATCCATTCCGTTGTCCTGGGTGGAAGGCAGAACACAGGATCCGCTTCGGGAAAGTCATATTCCTGGTCGTAATGATGGTGAGTTGACGTTGCTCTTATATTCAGTAGTTCTTCCCGACTGTATGTAATGAAACCTAAGATTACCTGGGGTACCAATGTAAGAAATAACACATACATTTTTTTTTAAAAAGTCATAGTTTCCTAGGAACGCGAAGCGAGGCGGCCATCTCTGTCGGTGCCGGAAGTACAATCCTTTGCAGTTGCAAAAACCATCAAGCGCTATTGTGAAATTGGCTCTCATGATGACCGCCACAGGAAAGGAAGACCTAGAGTTACCTCTGCTGCAGAGGATAAATTCATTAGTTCAAGTAGCAGAAACATATCAACATCAACTGCTCAAAGGAGACTACGTGAATCAGGCCTTCATGGTCGAATTGCTGCAAAGAAACCACTACTAAAGGACACCAATAAGAAGAAGAGACTTGCTTGGTCCAAGGAACACGAAGAATGGACATTACACCAGTGGAAATCGGTCCTTTGGTCTGATGAGTCCAAATGTTAGATTTTTGGTTCCAACCGCCGTGTCTTTGTGGGATGCAGAGTAGGTGAACGGATAATCTCTGCATGTGTGGTTCCCACCATGAAGCATGGAGGAGGAGGTGTGATGGTGTGGGGGTGCTTTAATTTAGAATTCAAGGCACACTTAGCCAGCATGGCTACCACAGCATTATGCAGCGATATGCCATCCCATCTGGTTTGCGCTTAGAGGACTATAATTTGTTTTTCAACAGGACAATGACCCAACACACCTCCAGACTGTGTAAGGGCTATTTGACCAAGAAGAAGAGTGATGGAGTGCTGCAATCAGATGACCTGGCCTCCATAATCACATGACCTCAACCCAATTGCGATGGATTGTTTTGGTAAACAATTTTTTTTGGTAAACACCATATTCTCATATAGAGGTGCATAATTAGAAAATGTTCAATTCATTCCTAAATTATATTATCAACATACCTGGATAAGGGTGCATGAGGTTCTCATGTAGGGGCAAAGCTGCATCTCCTAGGAAAACATGAGGACTTGGCGTTGTGGTACCTGGCAGTACAGCTGGCGGTGGTAAATCCAAGGTCTTCTGCAGCAGTTTCGACACAAAAACTCTTGAAACACTCAACCATAGCTCTCTCGGCCGTATGTCCCTTCATCCACAATCGTGAACCTGAAGCGGGAATTTTGTCGGTCTCTGTATCTCACCTATAATATGTGTTGCTAGGTAAATCAAATCTAGTAGATCCCGGGCCATTCGCACAAATTACATTTTCTGGCCAGTCAAGTGACTCTCTGTGTACACTATTTTATTCTCCAAGGCGTCTGCTTTGTTTTTGTGTGTTGTCATGTCCTTGTTTGGCCGTAGATGGAATTTTACCAGCTTATCGCCTTCTACTGTCCCGGGATAATATTGCCGCTGTCACGCCCTGGCCTTAGTTTTCTTTGTTTTCTTTATTATTTTAGTGAGGTCAGGGTGTGACATGGGGGATTTATGTGTTTTGTCTGGTCTAGGGTTTTTTTATGTTTATGGGGTGTTTTCTAGTCTAGGTGTTTATATAAGTCTATGGTTGCCTAGATTGGTTCTCAATTAGAGGCAGGTGTTTATCGTTGTCTCTGATTGGGAACCATATTTAGGCAGCCATATTCTTTTGGGTATTTTGTGGGTCTTCTGTCTTTGTGTCTAAGCACCAGATAGGACTGTTTAAGTTTTTCACATTTGTTGGTTTGTATTTTGTAGTGTTCTCGTTTATGGTCTTCATTAAACATGTTGAACACTAACCACGCTGCATTTTGGTCCTCCTCTCCTTCAACAGAAGAAAACCATTACAACGGCTTTCCCCCTTTTTTTTTGTTTATCAAGCAAACAAGCTTTTAGGGAGAATGCGAGCTGGCCGAACTGGAGCATGCTGACGCCTTTAGAAGAAGCCACGCTGTCTGCATTTTCACTCTTCTCTCGCTTGCTACTCAAAACCCTGGCTAGTTTACAACTGTCCCCCTGAGAAGATTCAGACAAATTACTAGACAGACTTGACCCTCTCAATCCGTATATGACGTGAGACT
The DNA here is from genome assembly GCF_057628025.1 of Oncorhynchus mykiss. NCBI lineage: Eukaryota > Metazoa > Chordata > Actinopteri > Salmoniformes > Salmonidae > Oncorhynchus > Oncorhynchus mykiss. Next base: position 28,014,394 of record NC_143046.1, read on the forward strand.
GCTGCCCACTGCACTGAGGCTAGGTAACACTGTCACCACCGATAAATCCATGATAATCGAGAATTTCTCTACAGCTGGCCATGCTTTCCTGCTGGCTACCCCCTACCCTGGCCAACAGCTACGTACCATCAGCTACGTACCGCAGCTACTTGCCCAAGCCTCCACAGCTCCTTCACCCAAATCCAGATAGCAGATGTTCTGAAAGAGCTGCAAAACCTGGACCTCTACAAATCAGCTGGACTAGACAATCTGGACCCTCTCTTTCTAAAATTATCCGCCGCCATTGTTGCTACCCCTATTACCAGTCTGGTCAACCTCTCTTTCGTATCGTCCGAGATCCCTAAAGATTGGAAAGCTGCCGTGGTCATCCCCCTCTTCAAAGGGAGTGACACTCTAGACCCAAACTGTGATAGACCTACAGTATATCCATCCTGCCCTGCCTTTCTAAAGTCTTCGAAAGCCAAGTTAATAAACAGATCACTGACCATTTCAAATCTCACCCCACCTTCTCCTCTGTGCAATCCGGTTTCCGAGCTGGTCACAGGTGCACCTCAGCCACGCTCCAGGTACTAAATGATATCATAACTGCCATCGATAAAAGACAATACTGTGTAGCCTTCATCATCAACCTGGCCAAGGCATTTTACTCTGTCAATCACCGCATTCTTATCGACAGACTCAGCAACCTTGGTTTCTCAAATGACTGCCTCGCCTGGTTCACCAACTACTTCTCAGACAGAATTCAGTGTGTCAGTTGTCTGGACCTCTGGCAGTCTCTATGGGGGTACCACAGGGTTAAATTCTCGTCCGAATATTTTCTCTGTATATAATGTTGCTCTTATTGCGGGTGATTACCTGATCCACCTCTATGCAGACGACACCATTCTGTATACATCTGACCCTTCATTGGACACTGTGTTAACAAACAAGCTTCAATGCCACACAACACTCCTTCCGTGGCCTCCAACTGCTCTTAAACACCAGTAAAACAAAATGCATGCTTTTCAACCGTTCGCTGACCACACCCGCCCGCCCGACTAGCATCACTGCTCTGGACGGTTCTGCCGCCAAACATACCCTCGTAAAACTGACTATCCTACCGATCCTCGACTTCGGCAATGTCATTTACAAAATAACTTCCAATACTCTACTCAGCAAACTGGATGCAGTCGATCACAGTGCCATCTGTTTGGTCACCAAAGCCCATGAGACCTGTATGCTCTAGTCGGCTGGCCTTCGCTACATATTCGTCGCCAGACCCACTGGCTCCAGGTCATCTATAAGTCTATGCTAGGTAAAGCTCCGCCTTAGCTCACTGGTCACGATAACAACACCCACCCGTAGCACTCGCTCCAGCAGGTATAACTCACTGGTCATCCCCAAAGCCAACACCTGCTTTGGCCACCTTTCCTTCCAGTTCTCTGCTGCCAATGACTGGAACGAATTTCAAAAATCGCTGAAGCTGGAGATTTATATTTCCCTCACTAACTTTAAACATCAGCTATCTGAGCAGCTAACCGATTGCTGCAGCTGTACATAGTCCATCTGTAAATAGCCCACCAAATCTACCTACCTCATCCCCATATTGTTTTTATTTACTTTTCTGCTCTTTTGCACACCAGTATTTCTACTTGCACATCATCATCTGCTCATCTATCACTCCAGTGTTAATTTGCTAAATTGTAATTACTTCGCTACTGTGGCCTATTTATTGCCTTACCACCTCACGCCATTTGCACACACTGTATATAGACTGTATATAGACTTTTTTGTTGTTGTTCTATTGTGTTATTGACTGTACACTTGTACATCTTGGCCTGGTCACAGTTGTAAATTAGAACGTGTTCTCAACTAGCTTACCTGGTTAAATAAAGGTGAAATAAATCAAAATAAATCAATAAATAAAATGCAAGGGGCTGAAGCTCATTGGCCAGAACTGAAAATGATAGGGAGCTGGCCCAAGTGAGGGGAAATGTCGGGAAAATGGTGACGCTCAGCTCCCTCACTTTGAGGTAAGACAATAACTTTGTTCATATAGTATGCATGTATGAACTACACATTGACACATACAGCCCAAAGCATGACGTTTAAAAAATATATTTTTTTAGTCGCCAAAGCATGTCTTTAATGAAGCTCACTAGCAGTCATTAGCATACAGCAGCTATCCAAAACTAGCTATGGCTGTTGACTATTAATATGATAGATGGACTCAAAGGAGCAGCTGCTCTATCTAGCATTATACAACTGTAGTGCACATGGTGTGGTATCGATGAGGGGTTGTTAATGGCTAGTGATTACACATAGGGCACTGAGGTTAAGTGCTTTTCCTGCAGAGAGAAACTCTAATTCTCTGGCTCCTGGCCCATAATAACTCATTCTACAGCGGTTGAAAGGCATCTGGAGAGTCTATGGAAGCTATCTAGAGACAGAGAAAAGAGAGAGGTAGGATTTTCTCATGAAGCCACATACACAGAGTGTTTAAGGGAAACGTGTGTGTGTGGCGAGTATGCACATGTGAGATTACCTTGCTACTATTCCAACTCTCAGAAGTGCACAGACATGACAGATCCTGTACATCTGTTCTATTCTAACAAATTCTAACGCTCTCTCTCTCTCACACACACACACCAATACAGCCTAATCTATCTACAGTTTAGGAGAGGAGCAGTCCAGAGCCAGATAGACAAACAGACTCAGTGTACTGCAGTCCTTTAGGAAGGAGAGAGCTCTGTGGTTTATGTATGCTGGACAGATCATTGGGTGTTCTCTTGCAGTATATAGTAACTAATGCTGAGCGATTAATGCTTTTTGAGGTCAGTCCAGTTTCGGTTTGATTATTACAAAATAATCACAGTTTTTCAATTTCAGTTTCAATTATGTGGGTTGAATGCTGTAACAACACAGACTGAAACAATTAATAAAAGTCCCATGATAGTAGGGACTGCCCATTACTACTTATCACTTATTAACCATCATTTATTCACACTACTTTGCTTTAATAAAACATTTCAATTGTTGTGTATATTACATTTTATGACTTTATTCTTTAATTCCAAGTCATCATCTCATGTCTACAGAGCTGCTCCAATGCTGTCTCACAAAATCCCTATTTTAGTAGTTCTTCCAAGGTAAAAAGCATTCAGGTCTCAGACCGGACAAGTAGATGGCGCAATGGATTATGGTCATTGAAGTTAATACCATGTTTTATGCGCTAAAATATGTAGAATATTGGCCTGTTGGAAACTACAACTCCCTACTACATCGCACAGCTGAGGCTGGATCTGATTTATCTCCAGGGAAACTGTGCAATGTGCGCAAAGAAAAAACCTGAACAAAATGGAACTCAAATAATTGAACCAACATCAGCCAATTAGTTGTTTAAAAACCAAAAGGTTGCAAAAATAACAGATATCCAGATATGAGTTATGTCCAACAGGTTCAGTGGAGGATAAAATAAACAAGATATACATGTACATCTCTTTTATCTTCCAACCATCCCACCATCCCGCTGTCCTTGTAGCTCGGAGCTGTTAAACAAGGTCATAGGACAGACATTAAAGACCCAGATACCCTCTATTCTCCGATCTCTCTGTGCATTTCTTCTCCGTCTTCCTGTCTTCGGTCTCCAAAACCTACACAGTCCTGCTCTTATCTCCCCTCTGTTTCAGACTGTCCTCATTCAACCTCCTTATCCTTGTCCCCGTCCCATCTCTCTGTCTCTCTCTGTCTCTCTCTCGCCCTCAATTCAATTCAATTCAAGTGCTTTATTGGCATGGGAAAAATACGTTAACATTGCCAAAGCAAGTGAAATAGATAATAAACAAAAGTGAAATAAACAAAAATAGTTAACAGTAAATATTACACTCACAGAAGTTACAAAAGAATAAAGACATTTCAAATGTAATTATGTCTATATACTGTACAGTGTTGTAGTGATGTACAAATTGTTAAAGTACAAAAGGGAAAATAAATAAAGCATAAATATGGGTTGTATTTACAATGGTGTTTGTTCTTCACTGGTTGCCCTTTTCTTGTGGCAACAGGTCACAGATCTTGCTGCTGTGATGGTACACTGTGGTATTTCACCCAATAGATATGGGAGTTTATCAAAGTTGGGTTTGTTTTCAATTTTTTTGTGGATCTGTGTAATCTGAGGGAAATATGTGTCTCTAATATGGTCATACATTGGGCAGGAGGTTAGGAAGTTTCCATCTCATTTTGTGAGCAGTGTGCACATGGCCTGTCTTCTCTTGAGCGCCAGGTCTGCCTATGGCGGTCTTTCTCAATAGCAAGGCTATGCTCGCTGATTCTGTACATAGTCATAGCTTTCCTTAAGTTTCGGTCAGTCACAGTGATCAGGTATTCTGCCACTGTGTACTCTCTGTTTAGGGCCAAATAGCATTCTAGTTCGCTCAGTTTTTTTGTTAATGATTTGTCATGATTTGGTTGGGTCTAATTGTGTTGCTGTCCTGGGGATCTGTGGGGCCCCAGGACCAGCTTGCTTAGGGGACTCTTCTCCAGGTTCATCTCTCTGTAGGGTGTGTTTGTGTTTGTGAACAGAGCCCCAGGACCAGCTTGCTTAGGGGACTCTTCTCCAGGTTCATCTCTCTGTAGGGTGTGTTTGTGTTTGTGAACAGAGCCCCAGGACCAGCTTGCTTAGGGGACTCTTCTCCAGGTTCATCTCTCTGTGGGGTCTGTATGTGAACAGAGCCCCAGGACCAGCTTGCTTAGGGGACTCTTCTCCAGGTTCATCTCTCTGTAGGGTGTGTTTGTGTTTGTGAACAGAGCCCCTGGACCAGCTTGCTTAGGGGACTCTTCTCCAGGTTCATCTCTCTGTAGGTGATGGCTTTTTGCTTCCTTTCTATGTTTATTTAACCTTTATTTAAACTAGGAAAGTCAGTTAAGAACAAATTCTTATTTACAATGACGGCCTTCCCAGGTCAAACCCGGACGACACTGGGCCAATTGTGCGCCGCCCTACGGGACTCCCAATCACAGCCGGATGTGATACAGCCAGGAATCTAACCAAGGACTGTAGTGTACTCTTTCACTGAGATGCAGTGCCTTAGACCACTGCGCCACCCGGGAGCCAAAGCAAATGCATGTATTTTAGGCAGTTCCAGAATTTGGATCATTAGCGGGTATCGGCCTAATTCTGCTTTGCATGCATTATCTGGTGTTTTACGTTGTACACAGAGGACTTTTTTTCAGAATTCTGTATATGCAGAGTCTCAATTTTGTGTTTGTCCCATTTTGTGAATTCTTGGTTGGTGAGCAGACCCCATACCTCACAACCATAAAGGGCAATGGGTTCTGTAACCGATTCAAGTCTTTTAAGCCAGATCCTTGGTATGTCGAATTTGATGTTCCTTTTGATGGCATAGAAGGCCCTTCTTGCCTTGTCTCTCTCTCTCTACTTCTCTCTCCTTAGCTGCCCTTTGTCTGGGATTTGACCCCTTTGTCCTCCTATATATGTGTGTGTGTGTGTGTGTGTGTGTGTGTGTGTGTGTGTGTGTGTGTGTGTGTGTGTGTGTGTGTGTGTGTGTGTGTGTGTGTGTGTGTGTGTGTGTGTCATACTGGCTTTTCAGTTGTTTATTGATCACATCAAGGCTCCCATCTCAGCTGCCAGACCCTTTAAATTGACTGATAGATCACACAGGGCGCCTCAGGGTAGAAACTGTGTGTGTGTGTGAGCCTGCATGCATGTGTCAGGGTTTCCGTAGCTGGTAATAGCCAGCTTTTGGCCGATAAAAAAATTGAGAAAAATTGCCGAAAGAATGCCTTTTAGCCTCTTAAAATATGGAAATATATTTGACTGGTCATGTGTATCGGTCTATAGGTTCATTTGCATAATTTAGTGGAATTAAATTGTTGCGTGTGCAGTATATTGGTTATGCATCTTATTTATCACACACCTACAGCATACAGATACAGAGCCTTTCAGTGGAAATTCTGTCAGACAGTGTAAGAGCTGCTGCTACAGCATCTCAAACAGCAAACGCACAGGTAATGGAAGGCAGGCTTCCCCAGCACGTCACACAGCACTTTGCAATGATCTGGAGGCAGTATGCATTTTGAAAAAATAAACTTAATTGTTTGAAACCTGAACGATTTACTATATATTATGAAGCATGGCTTACCTTGCTTCGAAGTAGCCTAGCCAAAATCAGACCATATCAGTGGAGGCAATACTTTGATCTAAAACATTTTCATTGTCCAGTAGCCAAAGGGATAATCCCAGTCATATTAGCACCCCACTCTACATTTTGAACAGATATTTCCATCTCGGTCACATGAAACCGCTTGCATGTCCGGTGCGCTTTTGACAATGGTGTTTTCCTGCTAATTGCATTATGGAACGAACATTTGTGCTTACCTATTTACCTGTTTACCTGAACATTGTGTGATACCCTGTTGTGTGTGTGTGTGTGTGTGTGTGTGTGTGTGTGTGTGTGTGTGTATATGTATGTGTGTGTTGTGAATAAAGATGTGTATTTTCTACATTAGCATGTGTCCTACATGGAGGATAGAGAGGATAGAGAGGTGTCCTACTTGGAGGATAGAGAGATGTGTCCTACTTGGAGGATAGAGAGATGTGTCCTACTTGGAGGATAGAGAGATGTGTCCTACTTGGAAGATAGAGAGATACGGAGATGTGCAGATTTTCCACCTGTCTGGTAATAAGTTATCACACACTATCTTGCTAGCTCCCTTTACACACACACACACACACACACACACACACACACACAAACACACACACACACAGCTCTTCACTGTGAAGATTGTAATCAGAATTTTTCAGGGATCTGAGTCAATAGAGTTTAGAGACAGAGAGGTGGAGGAACAGAGAGAGTGAAAGGTGGAGGAACAGAGAGAGTGAGAGGGGGAGGAACAGAGAGCGAGAGGAACACAGAGAAAGAGAATAGGGGTTTGGAACGGAGAGAGAAGGGGGAGGAACGAAGAGAGAAGGGGGAGGAACAGAGAGAGAATGCGGAGGGGGAGGAACAGAGAGAGAAGGGGGAGGAACAGAGAGAGAGAAGGGGGTGGAACTGAGATAGAGAAGGGGGAGGAAAAGAGAGAGAGAAGGAGGAGGAATGGAGAGAGAGAAGGGGGGGGAACTGAGATAGAGAAGGGGGAGGAAAAGAGAGAGAGAAGGAGGAGGAATGGAGAGAGAGAAGGGGGGGGGACTGAGATAGAGAAGGGGGAGGAAAAGAGAGAGAGAAGGAGGAGGAATGGAGAGAGAGAAGGGGGGGAACTGAGATAGAGAAGGGGGAGGATCTGAGATAGAGAAGGGGGAGGAAAAGACAGAGAGAAGGAGGAGGAATGGAGAGAGAGAAGGGGGAGGAACTGAGATAGAGAAGGGGGAGGAATGGAGAGAGAGAAGGGGGAGGAACAGAGGGAGACGGGGGAGGAACTGAGATAGAGAAGGGGGAGGAAAAGAGAGAGAGAAGGAGGAGGAATGGAGAGAGAAGGGGGAGAGAAAGAGTGAGAGAGACTGGCAGCAGAGCTGTGTGCCAGGGAGGGCATTTCATCAGTAGTGATGATTGAAACGATTTGTCAGACCAGCAGCTTTCATCAGAGAGAGGGAAAGGAGGAGAGGCCAGCGAGACACTCTCCCAGACCTGCAGGACCCCCCCTGGACCTACACATAGAGGACCCATGCCAAGAGGACCTACATCCAGACCACAGCACCACAAGCCACATTCACACCCCCAAGTCAACCATGCCCATATCCCATTTAGGCCCCCTCAGTTCAGACCTGTGCCCCTCCTGCCCACCCCATGCCCCCCACTCCAGCAAAGAGGGCCTCAACATAGAAGTCATACATATGCCCAGGCCGTGAGCAGGTAAAAAGGCCCAACCCCCACTTTTACACTTGCCCAAGCCAATGGCATGTACAAGATACTCAGCAGGCTCTGCTCACACTTACTGGTCTGAGGCCAAACCACACGATCAACAACATTGGACCCTTTATGGAACACAAATCCTTCATTATCTCATCCTGGAATATCCTACAAGAAGGAGATGGACCCACTGGTTGTCCCCTAGGTTACAAAGATCTGGTAGTCCCATCCACCAAACTACCAGGTGTGAAACAGGAAAGACACTCATGCTAATTTGATATAGAGCAGACCTAACTCAGTCTATTAAATTAATAATTTCTAGACAAATTTTACATTTGGCTAGAAATTCAAACTGAAATGATCTCACCAAAGACAAAATCCCCCCACTAGAATCCCCATACTTTAATAAAGACAGCCTCTCCATCCTGGAGGGGGAAATCAATCATTTCCAGGCCCAGGGACATGTACTAGTCAGTAGCGACCTAAATGCCAGAACTGGACAAGAACCTGACACCTTCAGCACACAGGGGGACAAACACCTGCCTGGAAGTGACAGCATTCCCTCCCACATATGCCCCCCTAGACACAACAGCAACAACATAACCAACAAAAACGGGTCACAACTCCTGCAGCTGTTGCACGCTGGGTATGTATATAGTCAATGGTAGGCTTTGATGGGACTCCTATGGTAGGTACACCTATAGCTCATCTCTTGGCAGTAGTACTGTAGACTACTTTATCACTGACCTCAACCCAGGGTCTCTCAGAGTGTTCAGTCAGCCCACTGACACCCCTATCAGATCCCAGCAAAATCACAGACTACTTGAACAGAGCAATACGGCAGGTACTCTAATGGTGAGAGAGTTGGGCCAGTAACCGAAAGGTTGCTGGATCGAATCCCGAGCTGACAAGGTAAAAATCTGTCGTTCTGCACCTGATCAAGGCACTTAACCCACTGTTCCCCGGGCGCCGAAGACATGGATGTCGATTATGGCAGCCCCCCGCACCTCTCTGATTCAGAGGGGTTGGGTTAAATGTGGAAGACACAATTCGGTTGAATGCATTCAGTTGTACAACTGACTAGGTATCCTCCTTTCCCCAATACTCAATCATGTGGCATCAAAGCCAAAGGAAGTGAATAATATTAAGAAATGCGCCGACAGAGATGGCCGCCTCGCTTCGAGTTCCTAGGAAACTATGCAGATTTTTTACGTGTTATTTCTTACATTTTTACCCCAGGAAATCTTAGGTTTTATTACATACAGTCGAGAGAACTATTGGATATAAGAGCAACACCGACTCACCAACATTACTACTAGGAATACAACTTTCCCGAAGCGGATCCTCTGTTTGGTCCATCACCCAGGACATTGGATTGGATCTGCCCCGCAGTAGGCGCCAATGTCTACTCGCCAATGTCCAGTCTCTTGACAACAAGGTAGACAAAATTCGAGCAAGGGTTGCCTTCCAGAGAGACATCAGAGATTGTAACATTCTTTGTTTCACGGAAACATGGCTCACTCGAGAGCCGCTATTGGAGTCGGTACAGACACCTGGTTTCTTCACGCAACGCGCCAACAGAAACAAGCATCTCTCTGGTAAGAAGAAGGGCGGGGGTGTATGCCTTATGATTAACGAGACGTGGTGTGATCATAACAACATACAGGAACTCAAGTCCTTTTGTTCACCTGACTTAGAATTCCTCACAATTAAATGCTGACCGCATTATCTACCTAGAGAATTTTCTTCGATCATAATCACAGTCATATATACAGTGGGGCAAAAAAGTATTTAGTCAGCCACCAATTGTGCAAGTTCTCCCACTTAAAAAGATGAAAGGCCTGTGATTTTCAAAGGTACACTTCAACTATGACAGACAAAATGAGAAAAAAAATCCAGAAAATCCCATTGTAGGATTTTTAATGAATTTATTTGCAAATGATGGTGGAAAATAAGTATTTGGTCAATAACAAAAGTGTATCGCAATACTTTGTTATATACCCTTTGCTGGCAATGACAGAGGTCAAAATGTTTTCTGTAAGTTTTCACAAGGTTTTCACACACTGTTGCTGGTATTTTGGCCCATTCCTCCATGTAGATCTCCTCTAGAGCAGTGATGTTTTGGGGCTGTTGCTGGGCAACACAGACTTTCAACTCCCTCCAAAGATTTTCTATGGGGTTGAGAACTGGAGACTGGCTAGGCCACTCCAGGACCTTGAAATGCTTCTTACGAAGCCACTCCTTCGTTGCCCGGGCGGTGTGTTTGGTATCATTGTCATGCTGAAAGACCCAGCCACGTTTCAACTTCAATGCCCTTGCTGATGGAAGGAGGTTTTCACTCAAAATCTCACGATACATGGCCCCATTCATTCTTTCCTTTACACGGATCAGTCGTCCTGGTCCCTTTGCAGAAAAACAGCCCCAAAGCATGATGTTTCCACCCCCATGCTTCACAGTAGGTATGATGTTCTTTGGATGCAACTCAGCATTCTTTGTCCTCCAAACACGACAAGTTGAGTTTTTACCAAAAAGTTATATTTTGGTTTCATCTGACCATACATTCACCCAATCTTCTTCTGGATCATCCAAATGCTCTCTAGCAAACTTCAGACGGGCCTGGACATGTACTGGCTTAAGCAGGGGGACACGTCTGGCACTGCAGGATTTGAGTCCCTGGCGGCGTAGTGTGTTACTGATGGTCAATCACTAGGTCCCCCCGTGTGGTTCTGGGATTTTTGCTCACCGTTCTTGTGATCATTTTGACCCCACGGGGTGAGATCTTGCGTGGAGCCCCAGATCGAGGGAGATTATCAGTGGTCTTGTATGTCTTCCATTTCTTAATAATTGCTCCCACAGTTGATTTCTTCAAACCAAGCTGCTTACCTATTGCAGATCCAGTCTTCCCAGCCTGGTGCAGGTCTACAATTTTGTTTCTGGTGTCCTTTGACAGCTATTTGGTCTTGGCCATAGTGGAGTTTGGAGCGTGACTGAGGAGGACAGAGGACAGAGGAGCCTCTTAAAGAAGTTACAGGTCTGTGAGAGCCAGAAATCTTGCTTGTTTGTAGGTGACCAAATACTTATTTTCCACCATAATTTGCAAATAAATTCATTAAAAATCCTACAATGTGATTTTCTGGATTTCTCTCTCATTTTGTCTGTCATAGTTGAAGTCTACCTATGATGAAAATTACAGGCCTCTCATCTTTTTAAGTCAGGGAACTTGCACAATTGGTGGCTGACTAAATATTTTTTTGCCCCACTGTATATTTTTATGTACATATTCTTATTCATTCCTTTGCACTTGTGTGTATAAGGTAGTTGTTGTGAAATTGTTAGGTTAGGTTACTTGTTAGATATTACTGCATGGTCGGAACTAGAAGCACAAGCATTTCGCTACACTTGCATTAACATCTGCTAACCGTGTATGTGACGAATAAAGTTTGATTTGATTCGAGACGGAAGGAGAGTAGGGTGGAAACCCACCAAAAAACAATTAGGCAACAACCAATTCAATCCCATTTAGACAATTTCCTGGACAAAACGTTCCAATGTAATAGTGAAGGTGTAAACTTGGCAGTAGACAACCTAAACATTATATTTGACCTCTCAGCTTCCCTATCTAATCTAAAAAGTTCAAAAAGAAAACCAAAGAAAAATACAACAAATTGGCATGAGGGTTTGCTATACAAATTGATAGAAAATGGTGTTAGGGGAAAAACATACGTCAGTTTATAATCCATGTACACAAACAAGTAGTGTGTGGTGAAAATTGGCAAAAAAAAACACATTTCTTTCCACAGGGCCGTGGGGTGAGACAGGGATGCAGCTTAAGCCCCTCCCTATTCAACGTACATATCAACGAATTGGCGAGGGCACCAGAACGGCCTACAGCAGCACCTAGATCTTCTGCACAGATTCTGTCAGACCTGGGCCTTGACAGTAAATCTCAGTAAGACAAAAATAATGGTGTTCCAAAGGACCACAAATACAAATTCCATCTAGACACCATTGCCTGAGAGCACACAAAAAACTATACATACCTCGGCCTAAACATCAGAGCCACAGGTAACTTCCAGAAAGCTGTGAATGAGCTGACAGACAAGGCAAGAAGGGCCTTCTATGCCATCAAAGGGAACATACAATTTGACATCAAATCAAATCAAATTTTATTTGTCACATACACATGGTTAGCAGATGTTAATGCGAGTGTAGCGAAATGCTTGTGCTTCTAGTTCCGACAATGCAGTAATAACCAACGAGTAATCTAGCTAACAATTCCAAAACTACTACCTTATACACACAAGTGTAAAGGGATAAAGAATATGTACATAAAGATATATGACTGAGTGATGGTACAGAGCGGCATAGGCCAGATGCAGTAGATGGTATCGAGTACAGTATATACATATGAGATGAGTATGTAAACAAAGTGGCATAGTTTAAAGTGGCTTTGTATTACATAAAGATGCAGTAGATGATATAGAGTGCAGTATATACGTATACATATGAGATAAATAATGTAGGGTATGTAAACATTATATTAAGTAGCATTGTTTAAAGTTGCTAGTGATATATTTTACATCAATTCCCATCAATTCCCACATACCAATTAGGATCTGGCTAAAAATACTTGAATCAGTTATAGAACCCATTGCCCTTTATGGTTGTGAGGTCTGGGGTCTGCTCACCAACCAAGAATTCACAAAATGGGACAAACACCAAATTGACACTCTGCATGCAGAATTCTGCAAAAATATCTACCCTGTACAACGTAAAACACCAAATAATGCATGCAGAGCAGAATTAGGCCGCTACCCACTAATTATCCAAATCCAGAAAAGAGACGTTCTTTACTGACTTTCCTAGTTAAATAAAGGTTAAATAAAAAATAAAAAGGAAGCGTTTCCCAAAATGTCCATAACAAAATCATCACCTACAGAGAGATGAACCTGGTAAAGAGTTCCCTAAGCAAGCTGGTCTTGGGGCTCTGTTCACAAACACAAACACACCCCACACAGCCCCAGGACAGCAACACAATAAGAACCAACCAAATCATGAGAAGACAAAAATATACTTAATTGTACACATTGGAAGAATAACTAACCACTGTGACTGACCCAAACATAAGGAAAGCTTTGACTATGTACAGACTCAGTGAGCATATCCTTGCTGTTGAGAAAGGCTGCCGTAGGCAGACATGGCTCTCAAGAGAAGACAGGCTATGTGCTCACTGCCCAAAAAATGAGGTGGAAACTGAGCTGCACTTCCTAACCTCCTGCCCAATGTATGACCATATTAGAGAGACATATTTCCCTCAGATTACACAGATACACACAGAATTTTAAAACAAACCCAATTTTGATAAACTCCCATATCTGCTGGGTGAAATACCACAGTGTGCCATCACAGCAGCAAGATTTGTGACCTGTTACCACAAGAAAAGGGCTACCAGTGAACAACAAACACCATTGTAAATACAACCCATATTTATGTTTATTTATTTTCCCTTGTGTACTTTAACTATTTTCATTACAACACTGTATATAGACATATGACGTTTGAAATGTCTATTATTTTGGAACTTCTGTGAGTGTAATGTTTACGGGTTGGGAGGGAAGGCTAGGGACAGGGAGAGTAAGGAGGAGAGAGGGAAAAGGGAGATGAAAATGGAGGGGGTAAAGAGAAAGGAGGAATAGAGATAAGAAAGAATGATAGATGCTCTGCCAAGCCTTTCCTTACTGGAAGGTGCTCCATTGGCGATTGGGGAATATGCACTCCTAAAAAAGACGAGTGTGTGTGTTTATGTTTGTGTGTGTGTGCACGGCATGGGCCCTATTTTGGATGCGATTAAATCCTACTTTTTGATTGGCTGGCGGCAGAGCCCTGGGGGAGGAGCTGGAAGTGGTCCAGAGGATTAGCTTAGACATGACAGAACCCTGGAGTCACCTTCACACTATCTCACACACTCACAAACAAACAACAATATAACACACACACACACCAATAGCCTCTTCTGTACCCTTGAAAAGCCATACATTCTCCTTCCCATTGCACAAACAACAATAACACACAACACACAACACAACCAGCTCTCACAGTCTCACGTCAGAATTAGGCGTTCATCCATGATTCTCAAATGTCAATTTCAAAGTTGTTCCAAACTTGAAGTGTTTAAGGTTAAGTTTAGGCATTAACTCCGACCTTTTAAGGTAAGGGTTAAGGTTTGGTTAAGGTAAGGGTTAAGGTTAAGGTTTGGGATAGGCTTGAACATTTAAAAAAAATGAAAAATGATATTGCTGGATTTGAACATGCAACCTTTGGCATAAGAGGCAGATAGTTATGCCCACTGCCATCCACAAACCTATTTGAAGGTAACAGTGCTCACTGTGCCAGTTTCCACGTCATCTCCTGACATCCTGGATGGATGTCCAATACTGAATTGTATCAAGGGTGACCTGGCTGCCTCAACACACAATACATGGACCACAATATTACTCACCACATAGTATTGACAGTGTCTTCTCAGACAGACTGACAGACAGCCCCTGAGAGCGTTGTCAGGTGTAAAAGATAGATACGCTACAATGAAAACAAGGAGAAAGACAGGCAGTCTTGCCAAGGTGTGAACAGCTACCAAACACAAGCGGCTAATGAACAGACCGCCTGGTGAGAACACACACTCACACACACACGGTGCTGTGCAAGCATACACACACATGCCTACCTAAACGTCTGCATTCAGAGGCAAAGGAGGAGAGGAGGAGTTCTCCTCTGTCAGCACAGAGAGAGAGAGAAAAGAGAGAAAGAGAGAAAGAGAGAAAGAGAGAAAGAGAGAAGAGAGAAGAGAGAAGAGAGAAGAGAGAAGAGAGAAGAGAGAAGAGAGAAGAGAGAGAGAGAGGGAGAGAATACCCTCCCACAATCCAAATAATAAATGCCAGCCTCTCCCGGGACTGTGCCTTGGGACCCAATGTACACCTGGCCCACCATCCCACCCTCGATCTGGACTGTCTCTATGACCATGTGCACCTGCACAGGGAGACAGTCCCCATCCTTGCCAAGACTCTCAAGGATGTCGCTTTAAACCGCAACCCGACCTCTCAACCCAGGAACAGCGAGGCAATCTCCACCCCACCGAGATCACAGAGACAACACCCCGGACCAGCACCCTGGACCCCCCGGCCATGGCCACAACCTCAATGCCCACCACAGCCAGCGCAGCACAGACCACCCCAGCCCAGCTTCAGACCCAACCTGACAAAGCCTACCACCCCCCTCCCCCCCACCGCAGATCCACACCTGGAGGAGCCACAGCCCGGCAGGCAGAGCTACTCACGGTCTGTGAGAGGAGCAACTGGCCCAGCCCCCACCAACCAAATGAGTCACATTAAACACAGGCTGAGTCTACTATGCTCACATGTGACAGGCCAAGGGTCATAGTAAGATGAGCACAAGAACTCCACTCTCCTCACACTACATCAACCCAAGTGGCATGACACAAATGCTATCTTAAATGATAAACAAATCACATTTGCATAATAAGAGTTTACGTTGATTGAAAAATCATATTTTAATGGTTCTTGTTGGACTGTGAGTGTTTATCTTATTTGAAGGGGGGGAAAAAAGTTATGAAATCTTTTTACTTTGTATGTTGGAATTTACAAGGCTTGAAGTCCTCTGCTTTTGGGCTAAAGAGCAGAAACCCAGACTTCCTAAAAGAAATTGATGTTGATATTGTAGTACTACAGGAAACATGGTGCAGAGGTGATGTTTCCACTGGCTGTCCACTAGGTTATAGGGAGATAATCATACATCCATCAAATTAAAAGGAATCACACAGTACAGAATCTCAGGGGAAAGCTAATATGGTATAAATCTGAACTAACTAATTCTATCGAGTTGATCAAAACAGGAGAAATCTTTATCTGGTTAAAGGAGGCTCTTGACAGATAAAAACGTCTTCCTCTGTGCCACATATATTCCCCCCTCAGAGTCACCCTACTTCAATGAAGAGACTTTCTACATTCTAGAGGGGGAGAAAAGTCACGTTCAGGCCCAAAGCAACGTACTGGTCTATGGAGACCTGAATGCTAGAACAGCAGAAGAACCAGACACTATAGAGTTCAAGAAAGCATTTGATTCATTTTGGCACAAAGGTCTTTTTTATAAACTAAGAGAAAGTGGTAATGGAGGGAAAACCTATGATGTTTTTAAATCAATGTACACTAAAAACAAACATGTGGTTAAAATTGGCAACAAGCAAACAGACTTCTTCTCTCAGGGACGTGGAGTGAAACAGGGCTGCCCAATAAGTCCAACACTATTTAACATCTACATTAATGAATTGGCAAAAACATTAGAAGAATCGGCAGCACCTGGTCTCACCCTACACAACACTGAAATCAAGTGTCTGCTGTACGCAGATGACCTGGTGCTGCTGTCTCCCACTAAGGAGGAGTTACAGCAGCATCTAGATCATCTGCACAGGTTTCTGTCAAAATGTTCCAATCAGTTATTGAACCAATTGCTCTATATGGCAGCGAAGTATGGGGTCCGCTGTCTAATAATGAATTTACCAAATGGGGCAAACATCCAATCGAAATACTGCATGCAGAGACTATATTGCAAGTGCAAAGAAAAACTCCAAATAACGCATGTAGAGCAGAATTGGGCCAATACCCCCTCCTCATTCGAATAGAAAAAAGAGCCATCAAATTTTACAACCATCTAAAAACAAGTGACCCCAAAACATTCCATCACACAGCTCTGCCATGTCAAGAGATGAAACAAGAGGAGAGTCCCTTCAACCTGCTGGTTCTGAGGCACAGTTCACTAATGCAAACCAACCCCATAGAGCCTCAAGACATCGCTTAGAAAATCTGGCCCAACCAAATCATCACAAAGCAAAAATATATCACCTATTAGAAAGACACCACAAATAATCAAATTAAACTTCAATGCTATTTGTCTCTAAACAGACAGTACATGGTGGCAGACTATCTGACCACTGTGACTGATATAAAACTGAGGAAAACACTGACTAGGTACAGACTCAGTGAGCACAGTCTGGCTATAGAGACCGGTCGTCACAGACAAACCTGGCTGCCCAGAGTGGACAGTCTGGCTATAGAGACCGGTCGTCACAGACAAATTTGGCTGCCCAGAGAGGACAGGCTGTGCTCACTCTGCTCTAGGGGAGAGGTAGAGACAGAGACCAAATATCTGTCCTCCTGCCACAACCTGAGGGACAGCCAGTGAAATGTGTTATGTCAATAATATTTCCCAATTAGTTTTGTCTTTCATACCATGTCATGTGTCTTCTCACTCAGGTTGAGACTGGTCTACTACCAGGTCATGTGTCTTCTCACTCAGGTTGAGACTGGCCTACTACCAGGTCATGTGTCTTCTCACTCAGGTTGAGACTGGCCTACTACCAGGTCATGTGTCTTCTCACTCAGGTTGAGACTGGCCTACTACCAGGTCATGTGTCTTCTCACACACAGGTTGAGACTGGTCTGGTCTGGCTGCTGTAATGGTAAATACATTTCCACTACTACTATTATTATTATTATTATTGATGTTGGTCCCACCATCTTTGCTATTTGTATACTTTGACAATGTAAGTAATTTAACTTGCCATGTCAATAAAGTCTACTGAATTCAATTGATGAGAGAGAGAGTGAGGTCTCTGGTCCACTCACCAACCAAGAATTCACAGAAAATGGGACAAACACCAAATAGAGACTCTGCATGTAGAATTCTGCAAAAATATCCTCCGTGTACAACGTTAAACACCAAATAATGCATGCAGAGCAGAATTAGGCAGATACCCGCTAATGATCAAAATCCAGAAAAGAGACGTTCAATTCTACAACCACCTAAAAGGAAGAGATTCCCAAACCTTCCATTACAAAGCCATCACCTACAGAGAGATGAACCTGGAGAAGAGTCCCCTATTCTGTTACTATGCAAGCTCACAAACACCAACAGACCCCACAGAGCCCCAGGACAGAAACACAATTAGACCCAACCAAATCATGAGAAAACAAAAAGATAATTACTTGACATATTGGAAAGAATTAACAAAAAAACGGAGCAAACTAGAATGCTATTTGTTCCAAAACAGAGAGTACACAGTGACAGAATACCTGACCACTGTGACTGACCCAAACTTAAGGAAAGCTTTGACAATGTACAGACTCGGTGAGCATAGCCTTGCTATTGAGAAAGGCCACCGTAGGCAGACCTGGCTCTCTAGAGAAAACAGGCTATGTGCACACTGCCCACAAAACTGATCTGCACTTCCTAACCCCCTGCCAAATATATGGCCCATATTTCCCTCAGATTACACAGATACACAAATCATTCGAAAACAATCCCAATTTTGATAAACTCCGATATCTACTTGGTGAAATACCACAGTGTGACATCACAGCAGCAAGATTTGTGACCGGTTGCCACAAGAAAAGGGCAACCAGTGAAGAACAAATACCATTGTAAATACAACACATATTTATGTTTATTTATTTTCTCTTTTGTACTTTAACTATTTGCACACTATGACGTTTGAAATGTCTTTATTCTTTTGGAACTTTTGTTGAGTGTATTGTTTACTATTAATTTTATTGTTTATTTCACTTTTGTTTATTATCTAATTCACTTGCTTTGTTAACATGTTTCCCAAGGCCAATAAAACCCTTCAATTTAATTTAATTGAGAGAGAGAGAGAGAGAGAGAGAGAGAGAGAGAGAGAGAAGGAGAGAGAGACAGAGAGAGTGAGGGAGAGAGAGAGAGAGCGCGAGGGAGAGACAAAGAGAGAGAGAGAGAGAGAGAGACAGAGAGAGAGAGAGAGAAAGAGGGGGAGAGAAGAAAAATCATTTGAGGAGAAATTGGCTTGGATGACGGAAAATAACTTTTCCACTACCTCAGGATCAAAGAGGAGCTCTTGAGTGGGGACGACAGGCTTTCTGTTACCAATATCACAGAGAGGCTCTGACGACAGGCTTTCTGTTACCATTACCACAGAGAGGCTCTTACAGGCTTTCTGTTACCATTACCACAGAGAGGCTCTAACAGGCTTTCTGTTACCATTACCACAGAGAGGCTCTGACGACAGGCTTTCTGTTACCATTACCACAGAGAGGCTCTAACAGGCTTTCTGTTAACATTACCACAGAGAGGCTCTAACAGGCTTTCTGTTACCATTACCACAGAGAGGCTCTAACAGGCTTTCTGTTACCATTACCACAGAGAGGCTCTAACAGGCTTCCTGTTACCATTACCACAGAGAGGCTCTAACAGGCTTCCTGTTACCATTACCACAGAGAGGCTCTAACAGGCTTCCTGTTACCATTACCAGAGAGAGCCTCTGACGACAGGCTTTCTGTTACCATTACCACAGAGAGGCTCTGACGACAGGCTTTCTGTTACCATTAGCACAGAGAGGCTCTAACAGGCTTTCTGTTACCATTACCACAAAGAGGCTCTGACGACAGGCTTTCTGTTACCATTACCACAGAGAGGCTTTAACGACAGGCTTTCTGTTACCATTACCACAGAGAGGCTCTAACAGGCTATATGTTACCAATACCACAGAGAGGCTCTGACGACAGGCTTTCTGTTACCATTACCACAGAGAGGCTCTAACAGGCTTTCTGTTACCATTACAACAGAGCGGCTCTAACAGGCTTTCTGTTACCATTACCACAGAGAGGCTTTAACGACAGGCTTTCTGTTACCATTACCACAGAGAGGCTCTAACAGGCTTTCTGTTACCATTACCACAGAGAGGCTCTAACAGGCTTTCTGTTACCATTACCACAGAGAGGCTCTAACAGGCTTTCTGATACCATTACCACAGAGAGTTTCTAACAGGCTTTCTGTTACCATTATCACAGAGAGGCTCTGATGACAGGCTTTCTGTTGCCATTACCACAGACAGTTTCTAACAGCCTTTCTGTTACCATTACCACAGAGAGGCTTTAACGACAGGCTTTCTGTTACCATTACCACAGAGAGGCTCTAACAGGCTTTCTGTTACCATTACCACAGAGAGGCTCTAACAGGCTTTCTGTTACCATTACCACAGAGAGGCTCTAACAGGCTTTCTGTTACCATTACCACAGAGAGTTTATAACAGGCTTTCTGTTACCATTATCACAGAGAGGCTCTGATGACAGGCTTTCTGTTGCAATTACCACAGACAGTTTCTAACAGGCTTTCTGTTACCATTACCACAGAGAGGCTCTGACAACAGGCTTTCTGTTACCATTACCACAGAGAGGCTCTAACAGGCTTTCTGTTACCATTATCACAGAGAGGCTCTGACAACAGGCTTTCTGTTACCATTACCACAGAGAGGCTCTAACAGGCTTTCTGTTACCATGACCACAGAGAGGCTCTAACAGGCTTTCTGTTACCATTACCACAGAGAGGCTCTAACAGGCTTTCTGTTACCATTATCACAGACAGGCTCTGTTGACAGGCTTTCTGTTACCATTACCACAGAGAGGCTCTGACGACAGGCTTTCTGTTACCATTACCACAAAGAGGCTCTGACGACAGGCTTTCTGTTACCATTACCACAGAGAGGCTCTAACAGGCTTCCTGTTACCATTACAACAGAGAGGCTCTAACAGGCTTTCTGTTACCATTACCACAGAGAGGCTCTAACAGGCTTTCTTTTACCATTACCACAGAGATGCTCTAACAGGCTTCCTGTTACCATTACCACAGAGAGGCTCTAACAGGCTTTCTGTTACCATTACCACAGAGAGGCTCTAACAGTCTTTCTGTTACCATTACCACAGAGAGTTTCTAACTGGCTTTCTGTTACCATTATCACAGAGAGGCTCTGATGACAGGCTTTCTGTTACCATTACCACAGAGAGTTTCTAACAGGCTTTCTGTTACCATTATCATAGAGAGGCTCTGACGACAGGCTTTCTGTTACCATTACCACAAAGAGGCTCTGACGACAGGCTTTCTGTTACCATTACGACAGAGAGTTACTAACAGGCTTTCTGTTACCATTATCACAGAGAGGCTCTGATGACAGGCTTTCAGTTGCCATTACAACAGAGAGGCTCTAACAGGCTTTCTGTTACCATTATCACAGAGAGGCTCTGACGACAGGCTTTCTGTTACCATTACCACAAAGAGGCTCTGACGACAGGCTTTCTGTTACCATTACCACAGAGAGGCTATAACAGGCTTCCTGTTACCATTACAACAGAGAGGCTCTAACAGGTTTTCTGTTACCATTACCACAGAGAGGCTCTAACAGGCTTTCTTTACACCATTACCACAGAGAGGCTCTAACAGGCTTTTTGTTACCATTACCACAGAGAGGCTCTGACGACAGGCTTTCTGTTACCATTACCACAGAGAGTTTCTAACAGGCTTTCTGTTACCATTACCACAGAGAGGCTCTGATGACAGGCTTTCTGTTACCATTACCACAGAGAGGCTCTAAGAGGCTTTCTGTTACCATTACCACAGACAGGCTCTAACAGGCTTTCTGTTACCATTATCACAGAGAGGCTCTGACAACAGGCTTTCTGTTACCATTACCACAGAGAGGCTCTAACAGTCTTTCTGTTACCATTACCACAGAGAGGTTCTGACGACAGGCTTTATGTTACCTTGACCACAGAGAGGCTCTAACAGGCTTTCTGTTACCATTACCACAGAGAGTTTAACAGGCTTTCTGTTACCATTATCACAGAGAGGCTCTGATGACAGGCTTTCTGTTACCATTACCACAGAGAGGCTCTAACCGGCTTTCTGTTACCATTATCAAAGAGAGGCTCTGTGGACAGGCTTTCTGTTACCATTACCACAGAGAGGCTCTAACAGGCTTTCTGTTACCATTACCACAGAGAGGCTCTGACGACAGGCTTTCTGTTACCATTACCACAGAGAGGCTCTAACAGTCTTTCTGTTACCATTACCACAGAGAGTTTCTAACTGGCTTTCTGTTACCATTATCACAGAGAGGCTCTGATGACAGGCTTTCTGTTACCATTACCACAGAGAGTTTCTAACAGGCTTTCTGTTACCATTATCATAGAGAGGCTCTGACGACAGGCTTTCTGTTACCATTACCACAAAGAGGCTCTGACGACAGGCTTTCTGTTACCATTACGACAGAGAGTTACTAACAGGCTTTCTGTTACCATTATCACAGAGAGGCTCTGATGACAGGCTTTCAGTTGCCATTACAACAGAGAGGCTCTAACAGGCTTTCTGTTACCATTATCACAGAGAGGCTCTGACGACAGGCTTTCTGTTACCATTACCACAAAGAGGCTCTGACGACAGGCTTTCTGTTACCATTACCACAGAGAGGCTCTAACAGGCTTCCTGTTACCATTACAACAGAGAGGCTCTAACAGGTTTTCTGTTACCATTACCACATAGAGGCTCTAACAGGCTTTCTTTTACCATTACCACAGAGAGGCTCTAACAGGCTTTTTGTTACCATTACCACAGAGAGGCTCTGACGACAGGCTTTCTGTTACCATTACCACAGAGAGTTTCTAACAGGCTTTCTGTTACCATTATCACAGAGAGGCTCTGATGACAGGCTTTCTGTTACCATTACCACAGAGAGGCTCTAACAGGCTTTCTGTTACCATTACCACAGAGAGGCTCTGACGACAGGCTTTCTGTTACCATTGCCACAGAGAGGCTCTAACAGGCTTTCTGTTACCATTACCACAGAGAGGCTCTGACGACAGGCTTTCTGTTACCATTATTACAGAGGGGCTCTGACGACAGGCTTTCTGTTACCATTACCACAGAGAGGCTCTGACGACAGGCTTTCTGTTACCATTACCACAGAGAGGCTCTGACGACAGGCTTTCTGTTACCATTACCACAGAGAGGCTCTAACAGGCTTTCTGTTACCATTACCACAGAGAGGCTCTGACGACAGGCGTTCTGTTACCATTACCACAGAGAGGCTCTAACAGGCTTTCTGTTACCATTACCACAGAGAGGCTCTGACGACAGTCGTTCTGTTACCATTACCACAGAGAGGCTCTAACAGGCTTTCTTTTACCATTACCACAGAGAGGCTCTGACGACAGGTGTTCTGTTACCATTAACACAGAGAGGCTCTAACAAGCTTTCTGTTACCATTACCACAGAGATGCTCTGACGACAGGCGTTCTGTTACCATTACCACAGAGATGCTCTGACGACAGGCGTTCTGTTACCATTACCACAGAGAGGCTCTAACAGGCTTTCTGTTACCATTACCACAGAGAGGCTCTAAGAGGCTTTCTGTTACCATTACCACAGACAGGCTCTAACAGTCTTTCTGTTACCATTACCACAGAGAGGCTCTGACGACAGGCTTTCTGTTACCATGACCACAGAGAGGCTCTGATGACAGGCTTTCTGTTACCATTACCACAGAGAGTTTCTAACAGGCTTTCTGTTACCATTATCACAGAGAGGCTCTGATGACAGGCTTTCTGTTACCATTACCACAGAGAGGCTCTAACAGGCTTTCTGTTACCATTACCACAGAGAGGCTCTGACGACAGGCTTTCTGTTACCATTACCACAGAGAGGCTCTAACAGGCTTTCTGTTGCCATTACCACAGAGAGGCTCTGACGACAGGCTTTCTGTTACCATTATTACAGAGGGGCTCTGACGACAGGCTTTCTGTTACCATTACCACAGAGAGGCTCTAACAGGCTTTCTGTTACCATTACCACAGAGAGGCTCTGACGACAGGCTTTCTGTTACCATTACCACAGAGAGGCTCTAACAGGCTTTCTGTTACCATTACCACAGAGAGGCTCTGACGACAGTCGTTCTGTTACCATTACCACAGAGAGGCTCTAACAGGCTTTCTTTTACCATTACCACAGAGAGGCTCTGACGACAGGTGTTCTGTTACCATTACCACAGAGAGGCTCTAACAAGCTTTCTGTTACGATTACCACAGAGATGCTCTGACGACAGGCGTTCTGTTACCATTACCACAGAGATGCTCTGACGACAGGCGTTCTGTTACCATTACCACAGAGAGGCTCTGACGACAGGCTTTCTGTCACCATTACCACAGAGAGGCTCTAACAGGCTTTCTGTTACCATTACCACAGACAGGCTCTAAGAGGCTTTCTGTTACCATTACCACAGACAGGCTCTAACAGTCTTTCTGTTACCATTACCACAGAGAGGCTCTGACGACAGGCTTTCTGTTACCATGACCACAGAGAGGCTCTGTCGACAGGCTTTCTGTTACCATTACCACAGAGAGGCTCTAACAGGCTTTCTGTTACCATTACCACAGAGAGACTCTGACGACAGGCTTTCTGTTACCATTACCACAGAGAGTTTCAAACAGGCTTTTTGTTACCATTATCATAGAGAGGCTCTGACGACAGGCTTTCTGTTACCATTACCACAAAGAGGCTCTGACGACAGGCTTTCTGTTACCATTACCACAGAGAGTTTCTAACAGGCTTTCTGTTACCATTACCACAGAGAGGCTCTGATGACAGGCTTTCTGTTACCATTACCACAGAGAGGCTCTAAGAGGCTTTCTGTTACCATTACCACAGACAGGCTCTAACAGGCTTTCTGTTACCATTATCACAGAGAGGCTCTGACGACAGGCTTTCTGTTACCATTACCACAGAGAGGCTCTAACAGTCTTTCTGTTACCATTACCACAGAGAGGTTCTGACGACAGGCTTTATGTTACCTTGACCACAGAGAGGCTCTAACAGGCTTTCTGTTACCATTACCACAGAGAGTTTAACAGGCTTTCTGTTACCATTATCACAGAGAGGCTCTGATGACAGGCTTTCTGTTACCATTACCACAGAGAGGCTCTAACCGGCTTTCTGTTACCATTATCAAAGAGAGGCTCTGTGGACAGGCTTTCTGTTACCATTACCACAGAGAGGCTCTAACAGGCTTTCTGTTACCATTACCACAGAGAGGCTCTGACGACAGGCTTTCTGTTACCATTACCACAGAGAGGCTCTAACAGTCTTTCTGTTACCATTACCACAGAGAGTTTCTAACTGGCTTTCTGTTACCATTATCACAGAGAGGCTCTGATGACAGGCTTTCTGTTACCATTACCACAGAGAGTTTCTAACAGGCTTTCTGTTACCATTATCATAGAGAGGCTCTGACGACAGGCTTTCTGTTACCATTACCACAAAGAGGCTCTGACGACAGGCTTTCTGTTACCATTACGACAGAGAGTTACTAACAGGCTTTCTGTTACCATTATCACAGAGAGGCTCTGATGACAGGCTTTCAGTTGCCATTACAACAGAGAGGCTCTAACAGGCTTTCTGTTACCATTATCACAGAGAGGCTCTGACGACAGGCTTTCTGTTACCATTACCACAAAGAGGCTCTGACGACAGGCTTTCTGTTACCATTACCACAGAGAGGCTCTAACAGGCTTCCTGTTACCATTACAACAGAGAGGCTCTAACAGGTTTTCTGTTACCATTACCACATAGAGGCTCTAACAGGCTTTCTTTTACCATTACCACAGAGAGGCTCTAACAGGCTTTTTGTTACCATTACCACAGAGAGGCTCTGACGACAGGCTTTCTGTTACCATTACCACAGAGAGTTTCTAACAGGCTTTCTGTTACCATTATCACAGAGAGGCTCTGATGACAGGCTTTCTGTTACCATTACCACAGAGAGGCTCTAACAGGCTTTCTGTTACCATTACCACAGAGAGGCTCTGACGACAGGCTTTCTGTTACCATTGCCACAGAGAGGCTCTAACAGGCTTTCTGTTACCATTACCACAGAGAGGCTCTGACGACAGGCTTTCTGTTACCATTATTACAGAGGGGCTCTGACGACAGGCTTTCTGTTACCATTACCACAGAGAGGCTCTGACGACAGGCTTTCTGTTACCATTACCACAGAGAGGCTCTGACGACAGGCTTTCTGTTACCATTACCACAGAGAGGCTCTAACAGGCTTTCTGTTACCATTACCACAGAGAGGCTCTGACGACAGGCGTTCTGTTACCATTACCACAGAGAGGCTCTAACAGGCTTTCTGTTACCATTACCACAGAGAGGCTCTGACGACAGTCGTTCTGTTACCATTACCACAGAGAGGCTCTAACAGGCTTTCTTTTACCATTACCACAGAGAGGCTCTGACGACAGGTGTTCTGTTACCATTAACACAGAGAGGCTCTAACAAGCTTTCTGTTACCATTACCACAGAGATGCTCTGACGACAGGCGTTCTGTTACCATTACCACAGAGATGCTCTGACGACAGGCGTTCTGTTACCATTACCACAGAGAGGCTCTAACAGGCTTTCTGTTACCATTACCACAGAGAGGCTCTAAGAGGCTTTCTGTTACCATTACCACAGACAGGCTCTAACAGTCTTTCTGTTACCATTACCACAGAGAGGCTCTGACGACAGGCTTTCTGTTACCATGACCACAGAGAGGCTCTGATGACAGGCTTTCTGTTACCATTACCACAGAGAGTTTCTAACAGGCTTTCTGTTACCATTATCACAGAGAGGCTCTGATGACAGGCTTTCTGTTACCATTACCACAGAGAGGCTCTAACAGGCTTTCTGTTACCATTACCACAGAGAGGCTCTGACGACAGGCTTTCTGTTACCATTACCACAGAGAGGCTCTAACAGGCTTTCTGTTGCCATTACCACAGAGAGGCTCTGACGACAGGCTTTCTGTTACCATTATTACAGAGGGGCTCTGACGACAGGCTTTCTGTTACCATTACCACAGAGAGGCTCTAACAGGCTTTCTGTTACCATTACCACAGAGAGGCTCTGACGACAGGCTTTCTGTTACCATTACCACAGAGAGGCTCTAACAGGCTTTCTGTTACCATTACCACAGAGAGGCTCTGACGACAGTCGTTCTGTTACCATTACCACAGAGAGGCTCTAACAGGCTTTCTTTTACCATTACCACAGAGAGGCTCTGACGACAGGTGTTCTGTTACCATTACCACAGAGAGGCTCTAACAAGCTTTCTGTTACGATTACCACAGAGATGCTCTGACGACAGGCGTTCTGTTACCATTACCACAGAGATGCTCTGACGACAGGCGTTCTGTTACCATTACCACAGAGAGGCTCTGACGACAGGCTTTCTGTCACCATTACCACAGAGAGGCTCTAACAGGCTTTCTGTTACCATTACCACAGACAGGCTCTAAGAGGCTTTCTGTTACCATTACCACAGACAGGCTCTAACAGTCTTTCTGTTACCATTACCACAGAGAGGCTCTGACGACAGGCTTTCTGTTACCATGACCACAGAGAGGCTCTGTCGACAGGCTTTCTGTTACCATTACCACAGAGAGGCTCTAACAGGCTTTCTGTTACCATTACCACAGAGAGACTCTGACGACAGGCTTTCTGTTACCATTACCACAGAGAGTTTCAAACAGGATTTTTGTTACCATTATCATAGAGAGGCTCTGACGACAGGCTTTCTGTTACCATTACCACAAAGAGGCTCTGATGACAGGCTTTCTGTTACCATTACCACAGAGAGTTTCTAACAGGCTTTCTGTTACCATTACCACAGAGAGTTTCTAACAGGCTTTCTGTTACCATTATCACAGAGAGGCTCTGATGACAGGCTTTCAGTTGCCATTACCACAGAGAGTTTCTAACAGGCTTTCTGTTACCATTACCACAGAGAGGCTCTAACAGGCTTTCTGTTACCATTATCACAGAGAGGCTCTGATGACAGGCTTTCTGTTACCATTACCACAGAGAGTTTCAAACAGGCTTTTTGTTACCATTATCATAGAGAGGCTCTGACGACAGGCTTTCTGTTACCATTACCACAAAGAGGCTCTGACGACAGGCTTTCTGTTACCATTACCACAGAGAGTTTCTAACAGGCTTTCTGTTACCATTACCACAGAGAGTTTCTAACAGGCTTTCTGTTACCATTATCACAGAGAGGCTCTGATGACAGGCTTTCAGTTGCCATTACCACAGAGAGTTTCTAACAGGCTTTCTGTTACCATTACCACAGAGAGGCTCTGAAAACAGGCTTTCTGTTACCATTACCACAGAGAGGCTCTAACAGGCTTTCTGTTACCATTATCACAGAGAGGCTCTGACGACAGGCTTTCTGTTACCATTACCACAGAGAGGCTCTAAGAGGCTTTCTGTTACCATTACCACAGACAGGCTCTAACAGGCTTTCTGTTACCATTATCACAGAGAGGCTCTGACGACAGGCTTTCTGTTACCATTACCACAGAGAGGCTCTAACAGTCTTTCTGTTACCATTACCACAGAGAGGTTCTGACGACAGGCTTTATGTTACCTTGACCACAGAGAGGCTCTAACAGGCTTTCTGTTACCATTACCACAGAGAGTTTAACAGGCTTTCTGTTACCATTATCACAGAGAGGCTCTGATGACAGGCTTTCTGTTACCATTACCACAGAGAGGCTCTAACCGGCTTTCTGTTACCATTATCACAGAGAGGCTCTGTCGACAGGCTTTCTGTTACCATTACCACAGAGAGGCTCTAACAGGCTTTCTGTTACCATTACCACAGAGAGGCTCTGACGACAGGCTTTCTGTTACCATTACCACAGAGAGGCTCTAACAGTCTTTCTGTTACCATTACCACAGAGAGTTTCTAACTGGCTTTCTGTTACCATTCTTACGAAGAGTCTCTGACGACAAGCACTGGCGAGAAGAGAGAGGAAACACTCAACTGCTTGACACACACGTATATACACAGACATACACACACAACAATCTCTAGGCTGCTTCAGACACACTCTTCAACTCTCACATACAAACACAAACTCAAAATATGGATCTCTGTGTGTGTGTGTGTGTGTGTGTGTGTGTGTGTGTGTGTGTGTGTGTGTGTGTGTGTGTGTGTGTGTGTGTGTGTGTGTGTGTGTGTGTGTGTGTGTGTGTCTAGTCTGGGTGGAGGGAGTTCTGCGACAGCGGAGCGTTGGTAGCTGCTGGTTCCTGGTTCCTTCCAGCTGGGTGTTTATAGACAGCCAACCAGGCAGGCGTGAGTTGTGACAGATTGACCCAGCCAGCCCAGAGACACAAACGTGGAGTAGCGTATGTCAGAGACTAGCAGGGAAGATTGTCCCATGCAGGGAGCCATACTGTGGAGGACCACGGGGGAATTAAAACCCTGCCTGACCCCATCTGGGGCAAATACTTTTATCAAATGGTAGACACTAGACAGGTAGACAGAGACACTATACAGGTAGACAGGTAGACACTTGATGGGTAGACACTAGACAGGTAGACAGGTAGACACTATACAGGTAGATAGGTAGACACTTGATGGGTAGACACTAGACAGGTAGACATTAGACAGGTAGACACTATACAGGTAGACAGGTAGGCACTAGACAGGTAGACAAGTAGACACTGTACAGGTAGACAGGTAGGCACTAGACAGGTAGACACTAGACAGGTAGACACTAGACAGGTAGGCACTAGACAGGTAGACACTAGACACTAGACAGGTAGACACTAGACAGTTAGACATGTAGACACTAGACAGGTAGACACTAGACAGTTAGACATGTAGACACTAGACAGTTAGACACTAGACAGGTAGACACTAGACAGGTAGACAGGTAGGCACTAGACATGTAGACACTAGACAGGTAGACAGGTAGACACTAGACAGGTAGACACTAGACAGTTAGACATGTAGACACTAGACAGTTAGACACTAGACAGGTAGACACTAGACAGGTAGACAGGTAGGCACTAGACATGTAGACACTAGACAGGTAGACAGGTAGACACTAGACAGGTAGACACTAGACAGGTAGACACTAGACAGTTAGACATGTAGACACTAGACAGGTAGACACTAGACAGTTAGACATGTAGACACTAGACAGTTAGACATGTAGACACTAGACAGGTAGACAGGTAGACACTAGACAGGTAGACACTAGACAGTTAGACATGTAGACACTAGACAGGTAGACACTAGACAGTTAGACATGTAGACACTAGACAGGTAGACAGGTAGACACTAGACAGGTAGACACTAGACAGTTAGACATGTAGACACTAGACAGGTAGACACTAGACAGTTAGACATGTAGACACTAGACAGGTAGACACTAGACAGTTAGACAGGTAGACACTAGACATGTAGACACTAGACAGTTAGACATGTAGACACTAGACAGGTAGACATGTAGACACTAGACAGGTAGACATGTAGACACTAGACAGTTAGACATGTAGACACTAGACAGGTAGACACTAGACAGGTAGACACTAGACAGGTAGACATGTAGACACTAGACAGGTAGACATGTAGACACTAGACAGGTAGACATGTAGACACTAGACAGTTAGACATGTAGACACTAGACAGGTAGACACTAGACAGTTAGACATGTAGACACTAGACATGTAGACACTAGACAGGTAGACATGTAGACACTAGACAGGTAGACATGTAGACACTAGACAGTTAGACATGTAGACACTAGACAGGTAGACACTAGAGAGTTAGACATGTAGACACTAGACAGGTAGACACTAGACAGTTAGACATGTAGACACTAGACAGGTAGACACTAGACACTAGACAGGTAGACACTAGACAGTTAGACATGTAGACACTAGACAGGTAGACATGTAGACACTAGACAGTTAGACATGTAGACACTAGACAGGTAGACACTAGACAGTTAGACAGGTAGACACTAGACATGTAGACACTAGACAGGTAGACACTAGACAGTTAGACATGTAGACACTAGACAGTTAGACAGGTAGACACTAGACATGTAGACACTAGACAGGTAGACATGTAGACACTAGACAGTTAGACAGGTAGACACTAGACATGTAGACACTAGACAGTTAGACAGGTAGACACTAGACATGTAGACACTAGACAGTTAGACAGGTAGACACTAGACATGTAGACACTAGACAGGTAGACATGTAGACACTAGACAGTTAGACATGTAGACACTAGACAGTTAGACAGGTAGACACTAGACATGTAGACACTAGACAGGTAGACATGTAGACACTAGACAGTTAGACATGTAGACACTAGACAGGTAGACACTAGACAGTTAGACATGTAGACACTAGACAGTTAGACATGTAGACACTAGACAGGTAGACAGGTAGACACTAGACAGGTAGACACTAGACAGGTAGACAGGTAGACTCTAGAGAGGTACACACTAGACAGCTAGACACTAGACAGGTAGAAATTTGACAGTTCCAGCTGTGTGCTGTCCTAGCAATCTTACAGCTGACAACACTCCCACAAAGACATGTACGCACACAGAGCAATGCGGTGAGAGTGGATCCTTTTACCAGCAGCACACACACACACACACACACACACTGCTGCACCATTCTCCCAGTGCACCTGCTCCTCTTTCTAATCTGATGGAGTGAAGACTGCTGCTGCAGCTGAGCCACAATACAATTTACCATTACACACAACAGACCCATACACACACACACACACAACAGACCCATACACACACACACACAACATACCCATACACACACACACACACAACATACCCATACACACACACACACACACAAAACATACACAAAACACACACAAAAACATTGCAGCGTCGTACCACCACATCGTGTAGTCGGGGTGACACACACACACACTCACACAAACACAACACACACTCATGCATTATTAAACGGGGAGCAAGCAGCTCATCAACAGAGACACAGAGAGAAACATGGCAGGAGGGTCAGGGTGGGGGAGAGAGGGAAGAGGAAGGGGGAGGGGGTTGACATGGTTGATAAGGCACAGGGTCATCCAGTGTCCTACAGACAGACAGACAGACAGGCAGAGAGAGGGGGGGGGGGGGAGAATAAAAGATGAGCTGAGTGGCTAGAAAGAGCCGTATGACCTGCAGGTCTGTCTCTGCAGACACACACACACACACAGTGCTGGCTTTTTTTTAATGTAGGTAATAGCTAAGCTATGAAACTAACAGATATAATGGAGTTTCAAATAACATTACTTGCATAATTTCTAATCCCCTTTTTACATATATCCATTTAATTTCATGCTCCTACTGGTTGGAGGATCTGCTGGAAAACATCCAAAAGCAATAAATACATTATATATACAGCAGTATGTGAACACCCCTTCAAATGACTGGACTTGGCTATTTTAGCCTCACCTGTTGCTGACAGGTTTATAAAATTAGGCACACATCCGTGCAATCTCCATAGACACTTTGGCAGTAGAATGGCCTTACTGAAGAGCTCAATGACCTTCAACCTGGCACCATCATAGAATGTCACATATCCAACAAGTCAGTTTGTCAAATTTCTGCCATGCTAGAGCAGTCCCGGTCAATTTTAAGTGCTGTTATTGTGAAGTGGAAACGTCTAGGATCAACCACAAGCCTAAGATTACCATGCGCAATGCCAAGCTGGAGTGGTGTAAAGCTCGCCGCCATTGGACTCTGGAGCTGTGGAAATGTGTTCTCTGGAGTGGTGTAAAGCTCGCCGCCATTGGACTCTGGAGCAGTGGAAATGTGTTCTCTGGGGTGATGAAACACGCTTCACCATCTGGCAGTCCGACTGAAAAATCTGGGTTTGGCGGATGCCAGGAGAACGCTACCTGCCCGAAAGCATAGTAAACTGTAAAGTTTGATGGAGGGGGAATAACGTTCTGGGGCTGTTTTTTATGGTTCGGGTTAGGCCCCTTAGTTCCAGTGAAGGGAAACCTTAACGCCACAGAATACAATGACATTCTAGACAATTATGTGCTTCCAACTTTATGGCAACAGTTTGGGAAGGCGCTTTCCTGTTTTTGCATGGCAATGCTCCCATGCACAAAGCGAGGTCCATACAGAAATGGTTTGTCGAGATCAGTGTGGAAGAACTTGACTGGCCTGCACAGAGCCCTGACCTCAACCCTATCAAACACCTTTGGGATGAATTGGAATGCCGACTGCGAGCCAGACCTAACCGCCCAACATTAGTGCCCGACCTCACTAATGCTCTTATGGCTGAATGGAAGCAAGTCCCTGCAGCAATGTTCTAACATCTAGTGGAAAGCCTTCCCAGAAGAGTGGAGGCTGTTATAGCAGCAAAGGGGGGACCAACTCTATATTAATGCCCATGATTTTGGAATGAGATGTTCGACAAGCAGGTGTCCACATACTTTTGGTCATGTACTGTATATACAGAATGTATAATCGCACTGGACTCCGAGTGTATCGACCAATCAATCCCTCAGATGTCCACAGACTAAGCCATCTCCCCCAGTACTATTACATGTGACTATTTCCTTGTGTAATACATCATTCTATTTTACTGTGATGTCTTATGAGGGTCGTGAACCTCTCTACAGAGATTGCCCTTAAAATAAATGCTTTACCTGACGGTGGAATCATATTTCTCATTGATTGATGGTGGTTTTTCAGATCTTCTAACAGTACTTTTTGTAGGTCCAACAGAACACAGACATTATAGCTTAAGAACCACTCCTGGACCTGACTCCATAAACGTGCCACGGAAGGACATCACCAAAAGAGATCTATTGATTCCGTTTCCTCGAGTCTACACAGGGCTGACTGTTCAATGCCCCATGTAATTCAGCATTCTTTTTGTGACGAGAATTTTAAATTGAAAAGAATGGATGTGTCATTTGTTGTTTTGTATATCAGTTCATAAACCGGTTGCCATGGTATTGGGACATAAAACAATCTATTCACAACCATCTTGAACCTTAAGTGAAATTGATTCATTTTACCATTTATTATAGTCACTTTAAGCCATGCATAGTTTTTACATTGGAGGCAGACAAACCAATTAATTTGTTACTCTTTTAAGTAAATGCCTCTTCCATTTTTGCGGCAGCGCTGCGTGGAGTTGGTTATAATTTTGTATTCAGTATACATCTCCATACACTTTTGTTAATTGCTTGTTTAACATAAATTTGACTGTCCTTATTGACAATGTCATTCATAATAATGATACCTTCCCTTCCTTATACAGTTTTTCCACTGAAATTGGTTTATTTGCTGTTATATAAGTTATGCTTCGTCTGGAGGAAACCATTCTGTGTGACTTCATTTAGAAATGAGACAAGTTTAAACGGGGATAACATTGTCATTCCAGCGGAAATGGTTGGTTTTAATCTGTATAATGGCTTAGTAGCCTGCTGACGAACCGCTTGGACTAGGTATCATTTTGGGATAATGGAGGCTTTAAAAGAGTGGCTTAATGCCTTAATATTTCCTAGTTTTAACCCTCCAAACTCATATTCATTATATAAATATGCCCATATAACTTGAACTGGTGTTCCAAATGAAATGGAATGAAGCTCCATTTTTCAGGGACATGTACATCGAGCACATGGACTTCATCAGCTGACCATTTCATTGGGAGACCACATGACAATTTAAAGTTTGTATCTCTCAGAGACCCAATCTATGGGATTTTAGTCCAGACAAACTGGAGATATTATCCTGGTCCTCTGATAGGACTGGAGAGAAAACTTGTAGCATCAGCCTACACTGATACTTTTGTCTCTAATCCCTTCATTTTTCACCCCTTAATGACATCATGAGATCTAATATATACAGTAATTAACACATGATAGTAATGGATCTTTCAGTAATTCATAAAAAGTTTGATATGCAGTACCAGTCAAAAGTTTGAACACACCTACTCATTCAAGGGTTTTTCTTTATATTTACTATTTTCTACATTGTATAAAAAATTGTGAAGACATCAAAACTATGAAATAACACATATGGAAACATGTAGTAAGCAAAAAAAAGTGTTAAACAAATCAAAATATATTTTATATTTGAGATTATTCTAAGTAGCCACGCTTTGCCTTGATGACAGCTTTGCACACTCTTGGCATTCTCTCAACCAGCTTCATCTGGAATGCTTTTCCAACAGTCTTCAAGTAGTTCCCACATATGCCGAGCATTTGTTGGCTGCATTTCCTTCATTCTACAGTCCAACTCATCCCAAACCATCTCAATGGTGATTGCGGAGGCCAGGTCATCTGATGCAGCACTCCATTACTCTCCTTCTTGGTCAAATATCCCTTTTACAGCCTGGAGGTGTGTTGGGTCATTGTCCTGTTGAAAAACAAATGATAGTCCCACTAAGGGCTAACCAGATGGGATGGCGTCTCGCCTCAGAAAGCTGTGGCAGCCATGCTGGTTAAGTGCGCCTTGAATTCTAAATAGATCACTGACAATGTCACTAGCAAAGCACCCCCATACCCTCACACCTCCTCCTCCATGCTTCATAGTGGGAACTACACATACGGAGATCATCCGTTCATTTTTGGAACCAAAAATCAAACATTTTGACCAAAGGACAGATTTCCACCAGTCTAATGTCCATTGCTCGTGTTCCTTGGCCCAAGCAAGTCTTCCTCTTCTTATTGGTGTCCTTTAGTAGGTTTCCTTGCAGCAATTCGACTATGAAGGCCAGATTCACATAGTCTCCTCTGAACAGTTGATGTTGAGAGGTGTCTGTTACTTTAACTCTCTGAGGCATTTATTTGGGCTGCAATTTCTGAGGCTGGTAACTCTAAGGAACTTATCCTCTGCAGCAGAGGTAACTCTGGGTGTTTCTTTCCTGTGGCGGTCCTCATGAGAGCCAGTTTCATCATATCGCTTGATGGGTTTTGCGACTGCACTTGAAGAAACTTTCGAAGTTCTTGAAATTTTCCCGGATTAACTGACCTTCGTGTCTTAAAGTAATGATGGACTGTCGAGCTGTTCTTACCATAATATGGACTTGGTCTTTTACCAAATAGGACAATCTTTTGTATATCGCCCCTACCTTGTCACAACGCATTAAGAAGGAAATAAATTACACAAATGAACTTTTAACAAGGCACACCTGTTAATTCAAATGCATTCCAGGTGACTACCTCATGAAGCTGGATGAGAGAATGCCAAGAGTGTGCAAAGCTGTCATCAAGGAAAAGCGTGGCAATTTTTTTTAGATATTTTTTAATTTGTTAAAATTTTACCCCTTTTTCTCCCCAATTTCATGCTATCCAATTGTTTTTTAGTAGCTACTATCTTGTCTCATCGCTACAACTCCCGTACGGTCTCGGGAGAAACGAAGGTTGAAGGTCATGCGTCCTCCGATACACAACCCAACCAAGTCGCACTGCTTCTTAACACAGCGCGCATCCAACCCGGAAGCCAGTCGCACCAATGTGTCGGAGGAAACACCGTGCACCTGGCGACCTTGGTTGGCGCGCACTGCGCCCGGCCCACCACAGGAGTCGCTGGTGCGCGATGAGACAAGGATGTCCCTACCGGCCAAGCCCTCCCTAACCCGGACGATGATAGGCCAATTGTGCGTCGCCCCCACGGACCTCCCGGTCGCGGCCGGTTACGACAGAGCCTGGGCGCAAACCCAGAGTCTCTGGTGGCACAGCTGGCGCTGCAGTACAGCGC
The DNA here is from genome assembly GCF_057628025.1 of Oncorhynchus mykiss. Classification (NCBI taxonomy): domain Eukaryota; kingdom Metazoa; phylum Chordata; class Actinopteri; order Salmoniformes; family Salmonidae; genus Oncorhynchus; species Oncorhynchus mykiss. The sequence continues at coordinate 28,050,716 of NC_143046.1, forward strand.
CCTTAACCACTGCGAAGGGTGGCTAATTTGAAGAATCTCAAATATAAAAATATATTTTGATTTGTTACTTCATAATTGTGATGTCTTCACCATTATACTACAATGTAGAAAATAGTAAAAATAAAGAAAAATCCTGGAATGAGTAGGTGTGTTCATACTATTGACTGGTACTGTATCTCTATTGGAATGCCGTGGAGGCAAACAGGTTTTCACCGTCTGAAAGGAATCAATTGCAACCATAGTTCGTCCTGTGTATTTAGGCCTTCACAAGATGTATTTTGTGTCGCAGGTTTTAAGTCTTTTCTCCTTTTACCGGTTTGGTTTTTGGAATGAAATGTGAATTGATTGTTCTCTAAAGGCACATTTAAAGGCACCCCATATGATAAGTGGGTCCCTCCACAACACCGTCGGAGTACAAAAATTGGTTAACCACCTAACTGAGGAACTAAATTTAACCTTCCGTAATAGCCTAGATGCAGTCACACCCCTAAAAACCAAAACAAATTGAACACTAGCTCCCTGGTATACAGAAAATACCCGTGGCCTGAAGCAAATGACGCTCCAATTCTTCCAACAAGCTTGGAAAGATCGAAGAGTCCTCACTGCTGCTCGATCATCCTATTTTTCCAACCTAATTGAAGAGAAAAATAACAATCCAACATTTATTTTTGATACTGTTGCAAAGCTTACTAAAAAGCAGCATTCCCCAAGAGGATGGCATTCACTCCGTAAACACAGACATCCTCATAGATATCATCCTAACCAACCTGCCCTCCAAATACACCTCTGCTGTCTTCAACCAGGATTTCAGAGATCACTGCCTCAATGATTATGTCCGTAATGGGTCTGCGGTCAAACGACCACCCCTCATCACTGTCAAACGCTCACTGAAACACTTCAGCGAACGGGGCTTTCTATTCGACCTGGCCCGGGTATCCTGGAAGGATATTGACCTCATTCCGTCAGTAGAAGATGCCTGGTTATTCTTTAAAAGTGATTTCCTCACTATCTTAAATAAGCGTGCACCATACAAAAAATGTAGGACCAGGAACAGATATATCCCTTGGTTCACTCCAGACTTGACTGCCCTTGACCAGCACAAAAACATCCTGTGGCGTACTGCATTAGCATCAAATATCCCCCACGGTAAGCAACTTTTCTGGGAAGTTAGGAACCAATATACACAAACAGTTAGGAAAACAAAGGATAGCTTTTTCAAACAGAAATTTGAATCCTGCAGCACAAACTCCAAAAAGTTTTGGGACACTGTAAAGTCCATGGACATTAAGAGCACCTCCCAGCTGCCCACTGCACTGAGGCTAGAAAACACTGTCAACACCGATAAATCCACAATAATCGAGAATTTCAATAAGCATTTTTCTACAGCTGGCCATACTTTCCATCTGGCCACCCCTACCCTGGTCAACAGCCCTGCACTCCCCATAGCAACATGCCCAAGCCTCCCCCATTTCTCCTTCACCCAAACCCAGATAGCTGATGTTCTGAAAGAGCTGCAAAATCTGGACCCATACAAATCAGCAGGGCTAGACAATCTGGACCCTCTCTTTTTAAAACGATCAGCCAAAATTGCTGCAACCCCTATTACTAGCCTGTTCAACCTCTCTTTCGTAATGTCTGAGATGCCCAAAGATTGGAAAGCTGCCGCGGTCTTCCCCATCTTCAAAAGGGGGAGTCACTCTAGACCCAAACTGCTATATCTATCCTACCCTGCCTTTCCAAGGTCTTCAAAAGCCAAGTTAACAAACAGATCACTGACCATTTGTCACGTTCTGACCTTTATTTCCTTTGTTTTGTATTTATTTAGTATGGTCAGGGCGTGAGTTGGGGTGGGCAGTCTATGTTTGTTTTTCTATGATTTGGGTATTTCTATGTTTCGGCCTAGTATGGTTCTCAATCAGAGGCAGGTGTCATTAGTTGTCTCTGATTGAGAATCATACTTAGGTAGCCTGGGTTTCACTGTGTGTTTGTGGGTGATTGTTCCTGTCTCTGTGTTTGCACCAGATAGGACTGTTTTGGGTTTTCACGGTTCTTGTTTTGTATTCAGTTGTTCATGTGTACATTTACGTATTAAAAGAACCATGGACACTTACCACGCCGCATATTGGTCCTCTGATCCTTTTCGGAAATCCCTTACACCATTTTGAATCCTACCACACCTTCTCCGCTATGCAATCTAGTTTCCGAGCTGGTCATGGGTGCACCACAAGGTCCTAAACGATATAACAACCTACATTGATAAGAGACAATACTGCGCAGCTGTATTCATAGACCTGGCCAAGGCTTTCGACTCTGTCAATCACCACATTCTTATCGGCAGACTCAACAGCCTTGGTTTCTCAAATGACTGCCTTGCCTGGTTCAACTACTTTTCAGGTTGTCAAATCAGAGGGCATATTGTCCGGACCTCTAGCAGTCACAGGGTTCAATCCTCGGGCCGACTCTTTCCTCTATATTCAACAATAATGTTGCTCTTGCTGCTGGTGATTATCTGATCCACCTCTACGCAGACAATACCATTCTGTATACTTCTGGCCCTTCTTTGGACACTGTGCTATCTAACCTCCAGACGAGCTTCAACGCCATACAACTCTCCTTCCATGGCCTCCAACTGCTCTTAAATGCAAGTAAAACTAAATGCATGCTCTTCAACCGATCGCTACCAGCCCCTGCCCGCCCGTCCAGCATCACTACTCTGGATGGTTCTGACTTAGAATATGTGGACATCCACAAATACCTAGGTGTCTGGTTAGACTGTAAACTCTCCTTCCAGACTCACATTAAGCATCTCCAATCCAAAATTAAATCTAGAACCGGCTTCCTGTTTCGCAACAAACCATCCTTCACTCATGCTGCCAAACATACCCTATGACTATCCTACCGATCCTCGGTGATGTCATTTACAAAATAGTCTCCAACACTCTACTCAGCAAACCACATTCGATCACCATATTCTTTTGGAGAGATGGAAACCCAAATTGGTCTACATGGACAAGTTCTTGCCTGGTTTAGATCTTATCTGTTGGAAAGAGATCAGTTCGTCTCTGTGGATGGTTTGTCCTCTGACAAATCAATTGTAAGTTTCGGTGTTCCTCAACGTTCGGTTTTAGGACCACTATTGTTTTCACTATATATTTTACCTCTTGGTGAACTCATTCGGGAAACATAATGTTAACTTTCACTACTATGCAGACGATACACAGCTGTACATTTCAATGAAACACAGTGAAGCCCCAAAATTGCCCATCCTGGAAGCCTGTGTTTCAGACATAAGACAGTGGATGGCGGCAAATGTTTCACTTTTAAACTATGACAAAACAGAGATGCTAGTTCTAAGTCCCAAGAAACAAAGAGATCTTTTGTTGGATCTGACAATGAATAAAACTGTGAAGGACCTCAGTGTTACTCTGGACCCGGTTCTCTCTTTTGACAAACATTTCAAGAATATTTAATGGGCAGCTTTTTTCCATCTTCGTAACATTGCAAAAATCTGAAACTTTTTGTCCAAACATTATGCAGAAAAGCTATTCCATGTTTTTGTCACTTCTAAATTAGACTGCTGCAATGCTCTACTTTCCGGTTACCCGGATAAAGCACTAAATACACTTCAGTTAATGATAAACACGGCTCATAGAATCCTGACTAGAACCAAAAGATGTGATCATATTACTCCAGTGCTAGCCTCTGGCATCCTGTTAAGGCTAGGGCTGATTTCAAGGTTTTACTGCTAACCTACAAAGCATTACATGGGCTTGCTCCTACCTATCTCTCCAATTTGGTCCTGCCGTACATACCAACACATATGTTACGGTCACAAGACGCAGGCCTCCTTATTGTCCCTAGAATTTCTAAGCAAACAGCTGGAGGCAGGGCTTTCTCCTATAGAGCAATTTTTTATGGAAAATTGTGCCTATCCATGTGAGAGAAGCAGACTCGGTCTCAACCTGTAAGTCTTTACTGAAGACTCATCTCTTCAGTAGATGATATGATTGAGTGTAGTCTGGCCCAGGGGTGTGAAGGTGAACGGAAAGGCTCTGGAGCAACGAACTGCCCTTGCTGTCTCTGCCTGGCCGTTTCCCTTGTTTCTCTGCCTCCGACCCTGTTACGGGGGCTGAGTCACTGGCTTAGTGGTGCTCTTCCATGCCGTTTCTAGGAGGGGTGTGTCACTTGAGTGGTTTGAGTCACTGACGTGATCTTCCTGTACGATTTTGCACCCCCTCGGGCTCGTGCACTGGAGGAGATGTTCGTGGGCTATACTCAGCCTTGTCTCAGTAAGTTGGTGGTCTGCGGATATCCTTCTAGTGGTCTGGGGGCTGTGCTTTGGCTAAGTGAGTGGGGTTATATCCTGCCTGGTCAGACGGGGCCACAGTGTCTCCCGAACCCTCTTGTCTCAGCCTCCAGTATTTATGCTGCAGTAGTTTATGTGTCGGGGGGCTAGAGTCAGTATGTTATATCTGGTGTTATTCTCCTGTCTTATCCGGTGTCCTGTGTGAATTTAAGTATGCTCCCTCTAATTCTCTATCTCTCCCTCTCATCCCAGAGGACCTTAGCCCTAGGACCATGCCTCAGGACTACCTGGCCTGATGACTCCTTGCTGTCCCCAGTCCACCTGGTCGTGCTGCTGCTCCAGTTTCAACTGTTCTGCCTGCGGCTATGGAACCCTGACTTGTTCACCGGACATGCTACCTTGTCCCAGACCTGCTGTTTTCAACTCTCTAGAGACAGCAGGAGCAGTAGAGGTACTCTGAATGCTTGGCTATGAAAAGCCAACTGACATTTACTCCAGGTGTTGACCTGTTGCACCCTCCACAACCACTGTGATTATTATTATTTGACCCCGCTGGTCATCTATGAACTTTTGAACATCTTGGCCATGTACTGTTATAATCTCCACCCAGGAAAGCCAGAAGAGGACAGGCCACCCCTTAGAGCCTGGTTCCTCTCTTGGTTTCTTCCTGGCCACTCCTTTCTAGGGAGTTTTTCCTAGCCACTGTGCTTCTACATCTGCATTGCTTGCTGTTTGGGGTTTTAGGCTGGGTATAGCACTTTGTGACATCTGCTGATGTAAAAAGGACTTTATAAATACATTTTATTGATTGATAGGTTGATGGTCTGATCGCATTTGATCCTCAATAAGAGGATCAAATGAAAAGAATCAATCTGACTAGTTTGATTAAGCCTACTCCAAGAATATCTTACAAGATCTAGGTTTTTAAGATTCCAAATTTCAGTCAATTCCAACATGTCCATAATATTCGTAATCTCTTTGAGCGCCAGAGGCATCATCAAATATTAAACCAAAATGTCACAGCCTTTACTCCTCTCCACTCCGCCTCATCCCTCCTCCCCTCTACTCTCCTCCCAGACATCAAGCAGCTTCCACCTAATGAGTTTCATTTACATGGAAGACCATGGAGAGGGAGCTGCACGCCACAGACACACACCTCCTCCCTCCCCCCACATACACACAACACAGGGCTTTAAGGGATTTTGCTAACGCTAGCTCTGACTTGGGCTGCGGCTGCGGCTGCTTCACTTAAGGCCGTTTACAAGCCACTAGATGCTGTGTTTCACGCCACCACTCCAATGAAGAACGATGCAGCGCCAGGGTCAACGCTAGCTCCCACATCACTCCAGTAAAGAAAATGTTTGCTTATGTCAATAACCACTCTCACTGCAGCATGCTCTGTTACACATTATAGTTTGGGTCTGTATATCAGACAATCTACCACAGGTATGACACAAAAGTACTTGTTTACTGTTCTATTTATGTTGGTAACCAGTTTATAATAACAATAAGCCACCTCTAGGTTTATGGTATATGGCCAATATACCACGGCTAAGGGCTGTATCCAGGCACTCCGTGTGGCATCTTGCCTAAGAACTGCCCTTAGCCATATACCACACCCTCTTCGAGCCTTATTGCTTAAATATAGCACACCCCTGGGGCCTTATTGCTTGAATATAGCACACCCCCTTGGGCCTTATTGCTTAAATATAGCACACCCTCTTGGGTCTTATTGCTTAAATATAGCACACCCCTGGGGCCTTATTGCTTGAATATAGCACACCCCCTTGGGCCTTATTGCTTAAATATAGCACACCCTCTTGGGTCTTATTGCTTAAATATAGCACACCCTCTTCGAGCCTTATTGCTTAAATATAGCACACCCCTGGGGCCTTATTGCTTAAATATAGCACACCCTCTTCGAGCCTTATTGCTTAAATATAGCACACCCCCTTGGGCCTTATTGCTTAAATATAGCACACCCTCTTGGGTCTTATTGCTTAAATATAGCACAACCCCTTGGGTCTTATTGCTTAAATATAGCATACCACCTTGGGTCTTATTGCTTAAATATAGCACACCCTCTTGGGTCTTATTGCTTAAATATAGCATACCACCTTGGGTCTTATTGCTTAAATATAGCACAACCCCTTGGGTCTTATTGCTTAAATATACCACCCCCCCTGGGTCTTATTGCTTAAATATACCACCCCCCCTGGGTCTTATTGCTTAAATATAGCACACCCTCTTGGGTCTTATTGCTTAAATATAGCATACCACCTTGGGTCTTATTGCTTAAATATACCACCCCCCCTGGGTCTTATTGCTTAAATATAGCACACCCTCTTGGGACTTATTGCTTAAATATACCACACCCCCTTGGGTCTTATTGCTTAAATATACCACACCCCCTTGGGTCTTATTGCTTAAATATACCACACACCCTTGGGTCTAATTGCTTAAATTTACCACCCCCCTGGGTCTTATTCCCCCTTGGGTCTTATTGCTTAAATATAGCACATCCCCTTGGGTCTAATTGCTTAAATATACCACACCCCCTTGGGTCTAATTGCTTAAATATACCACCCCCCTTGGTCTTATTCCCGTTTGGGTCTTATTGCTTAAATATAGCACATCCCCTTGGGTCTAATTGCTTAAATATACCACGCCCCCTTGGGTCTTATTGCTTAAATATATCACCCCCTGGGTCTTATTGCTTAAATATAGCACACCTACTTGGGTCTTATTGCTTAAATATACCACACCAAATTGGGCCTTATTGCTTAAGTAACCAACATGGCAGGGCTAGATGAGACTGCTAACGGTTGCCGTTACCCATTTCTAAATCCCTAATGCATTAGAGGAAACACACAGGAGGCTATGTCTGTGTCCCAACCATCGAGAACACTTTATGGGCTCTGGTCAAATGTAGTGCACTATATAGGGAATAGGGTGGTGCCATTTGAGACTGGACCTAAACCACTGTGTTCCATTGATTACAGAACCCCCATGATAGATATGGTCCCAGTGGCCTGTGACTGAATAGGGAGCATCAGTGGGTCAGTGGTGTGTTGAGGGTGAGCAGGCCACACACTTGATTAAGCCCGATAAGTACTTAAAGTAAGGGTGTGGCAAGGAAGGGGCTGCCTACACACACACCTGCGTCAGTCAAATCACCCAACCATTACTAGATACTGCAATGGCAGCAGGCCTCATGGCCAGATCCAACAGTTGCCAAAAAAATACCATTTGAAAGCAAAGTTGCGAAAAACAAGGTAATTCTAAACTCACATCTCTGAATTTGTTCCAATATCTGTCCTTGTCGTACTGAGACACCGTGCTCAGCCATTTGTCGTTGTCCAGCGCGTGGCCATTGTTGTTGTTACGGACCTCTGTTTCCCCGCGCCTGCCTTCAGCGCGCAGCAAGAGAGCCGCGAGAGGCAGCAGACAGAAAAGCATAGTCTGAAAAAAGAAAGAAAGGGAAAGAGAAAATGAGAGAGAAAGTGACATTGAGCACAAGGGATGGACAACGAGGGATGGAGAGGAGCTTGCTGTCCTAATGCACATATAGTGAACTAGGCATAATTTCCAACGCAACCTTCGCACCTAGAAGTTCATTCACATGCACTTACTATCAGGAAATATTAATTTAATGATGTAAATATCTGCATCAACAATGGGGGAGGACAGGATGTTATTCAACAAATTAGATTGCATGAATTACATTGACTGAGTGCCTCTTATGCAATTGCTGCTCCTCATCTTAAACTGATTACAAACATTTGAAAACACATCGCATTTTCACACCGTGGCAGATGGAGCACGGGAAACGATTAGCTCTAAAGGCTCTCTGGAAGATAAACATGCAATTAACAGCCTTCAACACAATTACTCTCTCCTTGGAGCGCGCACCCCTCACATCTCCTCTTACCAAAATCGGAGTGAACCAGAAATACATAGACTACGTCTCCTATCTTCCTCTGCCTCTCATCTCTACGTACAAAAATGTCGCCACGGGTCCTAACTCAGACCCACCTCTCCCGTCCACCTACCTCGGATAGCTTGTCCAGCTTCCGGGGGAAACAGGGGGCTCAGTTGTGAAGTTTCTGCGGGTGTCAGTTAGACGGTTTAACGGTCCGGTAGAGTAGACTGAGTATCCACGGGACCTCCGGTAGCTCCGAACTCAGCAGTAATACTGACGGCGACCGTGAGCAGCAGGAACGAGCCTCAGAACTTGTCTCTCTCCTCCCCCTCCGTAACCTTTCCGCCCAGACTCCGCCTCTCTGATAGCAGTCTCTCTCTCCCCCCCACCCAATCGCTTTCTCACTCACTCTTTCACCCTCCTCTATTCCTCCCTTTCTCCCTCCCTGTTCCCTCTTTCCTCTCACTTTCTCTTTGCAGTGCAGTGTCGGTGTGTCAATGATTTACAACGGAGGGAATGGTGCATTCACAATGCAATAAGCGAATGTTTGTTGTTTCAAGGCGAGATTTCCAAGTGATAAGACTACCAATAAGAAGGATATGTTTTTGGTGATGGATTATTTTGTACTTTTATGATTGATAAAGTCCTACACACCTTTTGTAGTTGTTATCCCCAGCTCTCTTCTGGTCATCAAAATGCGAGCGGAGTAGGCCGTTTCTTTGGAGAAGTCCTAGTTAAGAACACATTTTTATTTACAATGACGGCCTAGGAACAGTGGGTTAACTGCCTTGTTCAGGGGCAGAACGACAGATTTTTACCTTATCAGCTGGCCCAACGCTCTAAACACTAGGCTACCTGCCACCTATTGTTACTACATGATTCCATTACTTGAAACGTGAAGGCTTTTGTAGAATTAAGCACTGTGAATATATCTGACACTTTACAATAATCTGTATTATCTGCTATTGGTCTATTTCATGTAACCTCGAGTTCATGTAACCCCGATTTCAAGATATGGCCTGCGCGAGGAGCTTTCTGACCCACTGCAGAGATTCGCGAGCGCTTTACTTTCAGCATCGCTGTCCCTTCAGCACCACGCGCAGCGCACGATGTCATGGAGGAAGCACTAAGGAACTAAACTGGGGAACAACAAACCTGTAAAGCCTAGTCCAATATAGCACAGGCCTATAACATAGAATAGCAGCCAAAGGAAAACGGGTCAGAACACTGTGTCTCTTTCTCACGCCTATGGCATGCGGACATGGTCATTATATTATAATATGCAGGGATAATCTCTCCCAACAGACTCCCTCCACATATTCTCTCATCTCTCCGGGCTCCGGGCTGAGGCAGGCCGACATGCCTTCCCTCTGAGTGGCTGTCGCTCCCGAGGCTATATATAGCCTATCCGGTACACGGTGTGACTGCAGACATGCAATGGCAGCGCCACCTGTGCAATGAGGGGAAACAAGGCGGAAGGAGAAGGGTTTCGTGTGGAACAGGCGCTAACCTATAAACTATGCATCCCGATATGGAAGTCTGAAAAAACGTCAAACTGATACACTGAAGGGTCCAGTCCTGAGGGTGAGTGGATAGCTTATCAATTGGTTCGCTTACTTTGCTTTGTTTAGGCCTTACTTGTACAGTCGTGGCCAAAAGTTTTGAGAATGACACAAATACTAATTTCCACAAAGTTTGCTGCTTCAGTGTCTTTAAATATTTTTGTCAGATGTTACTATGGAATACTGAAGTATAATTACAAGCATTTCATAAGTGTCAAAGGCTTTTATTGACAATTACATGAAGTTGATGCAAAGAGTCAATATTTACAGTGTTGACCCTTCTTTTTCAAGACCGTTGCAATCCGCCCTGGCATGCTGTCTATTAACTTCTGGGCCACATCCTGACTGATGGCAGCCCATTCTTGCATAATCAATGCTTGGAGTTGTTGGGAGAAGTTGCTCTCGGAGGATGTGTTGGTACCATTCTTTATTCATGGCTGTGTTCTTAGGCAAAATTGTGAGTGAGCCCACTCCCTTGGCTGAGAAGCAACCCCACACATGAATGGTCTCAGGATGCTTTACTGTTGGAATGACACAGGACTGATGGTAGCTCTCACCTTGTCTTCTCCAGACAAGCTTTTTTCCGGATGCCCCAAACAATCGGAAAGGGGATTCATCAGAGAAAATGACTTCACCCCAGTCCTCAGCAGTCCAATCCTTGTACCTGTTGCAGAATATCAGTCTGTCCCTGATGTTTTTCCTGGAGAGAAGTGGCTTCTTTGTTGCCCTTCTTGACACCAGGCCATCCTCCAAAAGTATTCGCCTCACTGTGCGTGCAGATGCACTCACACCTGCCTGCTGCCATTCTTGAGCAAGCTCTGTACCCGCAGCTGAATCAACTTTAGGAGACGGTCCTGGCGCTTGCTGGACTTTCTTGGGAGCCCTGAAGCCTTCTTCACAACAATTGAACCTCTCTCCTTGAAGTTCTTGATGATGCGATAAATGGTTGATATAGGTGCAATCTTACTGGCAGCAATATGTGAAGCCCTTTTTGTGCAAAGCAATGATGACGGCACGTGTTTCCTTGCAGGCAACAATGGTTGACAGAGGAAGAACAATGATTCCAAGCACCACCCTCCTTTTGAAGCTTCCAGTTTGTTATTCAAACTCAATCAGCATGACAGAGTGATCTCCAGCCTTGTCCTCGTCAACACTCACACCTGTGTTAACGAGAGAATCACTGACATGATGTCAGCTAGTCATTTTGTGGCAGGGCTGATATGCAGTGGAAATGTTTTTGGGGGGATTCAGTTCATTTGCATGGCAAAGAGGGACTTTGCAATGAATTGCAATTCATCTGATCACTCTTCATAACATTCTGGAGTAAATGCAAATTGCCATCATACAAACTGAGGCAGCAGACTTTGTGAAAATTAATATTTGTGTCATTCTCAAAACCTTTGGCCACGACTGTAAGCAGGCACATAGACGTGGGAAAAGGGCTGTTAAGGATTCTGCAGCACCCCCTAAAAAATCAGAGTAAATACAATACCAGTCAAAAATCTGGACACACCTACTCATTCAGGGTTTTTTCCTTCTTGTATAAAAATAGTGAAGACATCAAAACTATGAAATAACAAATATTGAATCATATAGTAAACAAAAATGTGTTAAACAAATCCAAATATATTTTATATTTGAGATTCTTCACAGTAGCCACAGTAGCCTTGATGAGAGCTCTGCACACTCTTGGCATTCTCTCAACCAGCTTCATGAGGTAGTCACCTGGAATGCATTTCAATTAACAGGTGTGCCTTGTTAAAAGTTCATTTGTGTAATTTATTTTCTTCTTAATGCATTTGAGCCAGATCAGTTGTGTTGTGACAAGGTAGGGGTGGTATACAGAAGATTTGGAAAAAGAACAAGTCCATATTATGGCAAGAACAGCTCAAATAAGCAAAGAGAAACAACTGTCCATCATTACTTTCATTTAAGACATGAAGGTCAGTCATTCCGGAAAATGTGTGCAGTCGTAAAAACAAGCGTTATGTTGTAACTGGCTCTCATGAGGACCGCCACAGGAAAGGAAGACCCAGATTTACCTCTGCTGCAGAGGATAGTTCATTAGAGTTACCAGCCAACAGGCATATCTCAACATCAACTGTTCAGAGGAGACTGCGTGAATCAGGCCTTCATTGTCGAATTGCTACAAAGAAACAACTATTAAACAAAAATGTACTTTTTGACTGTGACACCATCTTTTGATTGGTTTAAAATACATATTATGACCCCATCACTGAAAGGTTAGACTCTCAGGAACACGTATGTGTCTTCTGTTACTCTTTACAAAACCCAACAAGCCTCATTAGAACAGAGTGGACAAGACCAGGCACTAAATCAGACTGGGGGGAAAAGAACATCAAGATCAAACAAAATGATTGTCTGATGATCTTCTGAACATCCCAAGACCTTTCTGATGCATTTCAGTCACTTCAAACCATACTTCCTTCAGATTAAATGAAGGTTAAATAAATTAAACTACTGTCAAAAGTACTGTCAGACTGATTTGTAATAGTCAGTACAAGTAAAAATTGGCCCTTGATTACATTACTTTGTTTAGATGGTGGGGTCTCACATTTATTTTATATCAAAATGGGTCGCGGGCCAAAAAAGTTTGGGAACCCCTGGTATGCACCCTTATGTTATACTAGGGACATTGTTTTCAGATAGCTAGGGCTGACAGTGTTTGTATTTGTATGTATTATGGATCCCCATTAACTCTTCCTGGGGTCCAGCAGAATTAAGGCAGTTTATACAATTTTTTACCATTACAATACATTCACAGATTTCACAACACACTGTGTGCCCACAGTGAGGACATTGATTAGGCAGAGGTTGTTGATTCTGCCCTGCATAATCAAAATAGTTGCTTTGTGAGGTGTTAAAGTTCACAGTTAGTAATTGTTATGTGAATGCCAGCTGAGAAGTACCAGTGGCCTGGCTTTGGCCCTAAGTGAGTGCAGGTCTGCCGGAGCCATGGCCCAGGGGACACAGGTGCCAGGCCGCATAGATGCCTGCGTAGATGTAAACAAATCCTGTATATAAACATGCCATTAGGGCCCCAAATAGGCTAGGGCTGGCTCTGACTGCATGTGTGGGTATGGATGTTGGTACGTAGACCTCAGAGCCACTGAGGCCCCTCACGATTGGGTGTCAGGTAGCCAAGTAGTTAGAGTGTTGTGCCAGTAGCTGAAAGGTTGCTAGATAAAATCCCTGAGCTGACAATATTTTTTTTTTTAAATGTGTTGTTCTACCCCTGAACGAGGCAGTTAACCCACTGTTCCTAGGCTGTCATTGTAAATAAGTATTTGTTCTTAACTGACTTGCCTAGTTAAATATATATATTTTAAATGATGACTTCAGACTCTGGTCTAGAGGGTGCGTTGCATGTGTTAACTTCATGCAGGAGAGAGCCAGCCATGACGATACCCACAGACAGACAGGCAGATAGGGAGAGAGAAAGAGGCCACAAGCAAACAGGTAAGATAGTAAGAAGTGCCTTTCCAAGCTCATAGTTCATAGATGATCTGTCATAGTGTGACTCAATCTGAATGTTCAACTATGATCTCTGATGAAGCGATAGCAGCTTAAAAGTCCTAGAGCGTGTATTGCATAGTGTTATCTTCATGTATATGTTTTTATAATTTTGTATAGTTGAGGATTATTCATTTCAGTTAGACGTTTCTTGTCTTCTTCAAAATAATCTAAAATAGTTTTTAACTGTGTATGTTGTTATTTCAGGAATAAGGGACGAGGGGGTGTGGTATATGGCCAATATACCATGGCTAAGGGTTGTTCTTAAGGACGACGCATCGCAGAGTGCCTGGACACAACCCTTAGCCATTGGCCCTAAGACTGATTGGACTGTACAAGAGTACGTGCTCCTCTGCCCCTCTTAGCCTTGTTAATTTGCCCTTGTAAAATAATATTTGTCTGTATCCTTTTCTCAAAAGTCACTAGAAATGAGCATTTAAAACCTGTTTTAAGAAAAAATAATCTGTCCGGACCCCTGTAGCAAAATGTATCCCCCCCCCCCCCCACAATGCCAGAATCGCTCCTATGGCCCTGCTTGTAGGATATCCATAATGTATATTAAATGTTTATCAAAGTGTCAATCTAGCCTAGAGATATTGTTTATATCTGGTCATTAGGAGTATTCTGAAAATAAATGACACAGGGAACGACTTATATACAGAGGCAATGGCTTCTCGCCTGCTAATGACTGATACGTGGAATTAGAATGTTTAAGGTGTGCACTCAGGTGAGGCCAAACAATATTGAAAGGCGTTTCACATTAGGCCTACCACCACAAGAATAAATCTGTTGGGCTATTCATTTTAATCCATTAATTAATCTGAGTGTTCATATAGCGTCAACCCAACTCCTGGCTGTCCATCAAGCTCTATTTAATGTCGCTGATTTCTTTCTGAAATGGACTTATAATTAATTATTGATGCCATAATGAAGAGTGGGGAATGTGACTTGAAACTACGAAAAAAGTCTGCAGTCTGTAATGTCAGTGCTCTCTAGCGGTGGACCATTCTCTTGTTTGCACCTCGTTGAGTTACTGAACGCACTGTCATAGACATCCAAAACCTTAGTTACTCTACAGGTCATTTCAAGGGAGGTTTTTATTCAGGTCAATTGGTTTGAAGTCCTGTGTAGCTCCCTTGGCAGACCATGGCGCTTCCAGTGTCAGGGTTGTGGGTTTAAGAAAGTGGCAATTGATTGGAAAAGTTTAATAATCATCTCTAATATCATTCAACATTCTCATTTACCCTTGTATGTTTATGTACAACACACATAGAGTAGACTCTGATCTAAGTTGGGTTTGCCACCAAGGCTAGGATATGTAAAAGCCAGTCTGATCAAAGAGATGTTCTTCCTGGCTGTTCTACCCAGGTTTGGTAATGTTGTGTGGGATTCACCAGTGGTTTCTCTGAGCAGCTGTGTCCTCGTCCATGATTCGTGTGAGCTGGCCACTAGCCCGCCTTCCAGGTAGCCCGGCTTCACAGCGGGCGCGTCTGACAGTTTCCTCTTGCTTTTGTTCAGGTCTGGATGGATGGATGGAGAGAGAGAGCTGTTCTATACATCACATTTAAGCGTCAGGGAAAAGTGGGTTAGATGTTTATGGTGTTTTTTCTGATCCTTCACCTGAGGTGGCCAAAAGCATCGTCCTTCGCGCTCCAAACATGGACACTCCCACCTCTTTTCAGATCCTCGTCAGACAGAGTCAAGAAGGTCTGCAAGTCAATCTGCAGAAAAAGGGTCATGACAGTCCTGTTGCTTACACATCCACCACACTTCCCTTATACAAGGCATGCTCAGAATGTTCTTTCAGTCAGCCTCTGTGCCACAGGAAACAACTCAGTCAATCCTGTTTATGGAGGCTACTTCAACAAATAACCCTCTGTGTATAGACATTTCAGTTACTCCTTTACCCCAGGGGGGCACTAGCTGTTTGTCTGTCTGTACCTCTTGCTGTTGGAACACGTCGATGTACTTCCCCAGACCCAGCTGGCTCAGGAGCTCCGGGAGGACATCTGTAGGCTGGGGTGGAGGGTCTCCGCTGGCTAGCGGTCAACGCCATCACCGTGGACATGCCTTCAAAGTAGTTACTGCAGGTCAGAAATCTCTCCGCTAGGGGTCAGAGGTCGGAAATCAAAGGTGGAAAGATCAGGGGGAGTTGGGGAAGTTAAAGATTACCAGAAGGAACTGTGTTGATGGAAAGCATAACAAAGTGTTCTCACATCTCTCAGATAGAAGACATTCAAAGCACAGCTTTGATACTGACTTCATTGAAGATAAGCCAGACACAGGAATTGCATTTCATTACATTTTCTATTTGTCGACACACTCTCTTAGAGACACACACACAAAAGTTTGGGGTCTGTTTGTTGAAGACGCAAACACCGGGAAGGAGGAGGTGGAGAAGGAAGAAGAGAAGTTAGAGGGGGAGGGAGAGGATGAGGAAGACGGAGAGGGTGGAGATTGGGGAGGATGAAGACAAGGATCCTTGTCTGTCACGCCGTTCCACACTTTTCCCTTCCATTCTGATAGCTCCTGGTCTGCAGAGAGAGAAAGAGACAGAGGAGCGAGGAGAGAGAGGAGCGAGGAGAGAGAGAGGAGCGAGGAGAGAGAGGAGCGAGGAGAGAGAGAGGAGCGAGGAGAGAGAGGAGCGAGGAGAGAGAGAGGAGTTCCACACTTTTTCCTTCCATTCTGATAGCTCCTGGTCTGCAGAGAGAGAAAGAGACAGAGGAGAGAGGAGAGAGAGGAGCGAGGAGAGAGAGAGGAGCGAGGAGAGAGAGAGGAGTTCCACACTTTTCCCTTCCATTCTGATAGCTCCTGGTCTGCAGAGAGAGAAAGAGACAGAGGAGAGAGGAGAGAGAGAGGAGTTCCACACTTTTTCCTTCCATTCTGATAGCTCCTGGTCTGCAGAGAGAGAAAGAGACAGAGGAGAGAGGAGAGAGAGAGGAGTTCCACACTTTTCCCTTCCATTCTGATAGCTCCTGGTCTGCAGAGAGAGAAAGAGACAGAGGAGAGAGGAGAGAGAGAGGAGTTCCACACTTTTTCCTTCCATTCTGATAGCTCCTGGTCTGCAGAGAGAGAACGAGACAGAGGAGAGAGGAGAGAGAGAGGAGTTCCACACTTTTTCCTTCCATTCTGATAGCTCCTGGTCTGCAGAGAGAGAAAGAGACAGAGGAGAGAGGCGAGAGAGAGGAGTTCCACACTTTTTCCTTCCATTCTGATAGCTCCTGGTCTGCAGAGAGAGAAAGAGACAGAGGAGAGAGAGGAGAGAGAGGAGTTCCACACTTTTTCCTTCCATTCTGATAGCTCCTGGTCTGCAGAGAGAGAAAGAGACAGAGGAGAGAGGAGAGAGAGAGGAGTTCCACACTTTTTCCTTCCATTCTGATAGCTCCTGGTCTGCAGAGAGAGAAAGAGACAGAGGAGAGAGGAGAGAGAGAGGAGTTCCACACTTTTTCCTTCCATTCTGATAGCTCCTGGTCTGCAGAGAGAGAAAGAGACAGAGGAGAGAGGAGAGAGAGAGGAGTTCCACACTTTTTCCTTCCATTCTGATAGCTCCTGGTCTGCAGAGAGAGAAAGAGACAGAGGAGAGAGGAGAGAGAGAGGAGTTCCACACTTTTTCCTTCCATTCTGATAGCTCCTGGTCTGCAGAGAGAGAAAGAGACAGAGGAGAGAGGAGAGAGAGAGGAGTTCCACACTTTTTCCTTCCATTCTGATAGCTCCTGGTCTGCAGAGAGAGAAAGAGACAGAGGAGAGAGGAGAGAGAGAGGAGTTCCACACTTTTTCCTTCCATTCTGATAGCTCCTGGTCTGCAGAGAGAGAAAGAGACAGAGGAGAGAGGAGAGAGAGAGGAGTTCCACACTTTTTCCTTCCATTCTGATAGCTCCTGGTCTGCAGAGAGAGAAAGAGACAGAGGAGAGAGGAGAGAGAGAGGAGTTCCACACTTTTTCCTTCCATTCTGATAGCTCCTGGTCTGCAGAGAGAGAAAGAGACAGAGGAGCGAGGAGAGAGAGGAGCGAGGAGAGAGAGGAGCGAGGAGAGAGAGGAGCGAGGAGAGAGGAGAGAGGAGAGAGGAGCGAGGAGAGAGAGGAGCGAGGAGAGAGAGAGGAGCGAGGAGAGAGAGGAGAGAGGCGAGAGAGAGGAGCAAGGAGAGCGAGGAGGGAGTGAGGAGAGAGAGGAGAGAGAGAGAAGCGAGGAGAGAGAGGAGTGAGGAGAGAGAGGAGAGAGAGGAGCGAGGAGAGAGAGGAGTGAGGAGAGAGAGGAGTGAGGAGAGAGAGGAGAGAGAGGAAGAGGGATGGGGTTTGCATATATTTATCTTCTCAATGTTTTTCAATTGAGCCCATACTTCCCTCGCTTTGTATCACTTTTCGTCCACTCCCCTTTCTCTCTCACTCTCTCCTTCCCTGTCTCCTTCCTTGTCTCCTTCCATGAGGATGAGTGGATGAGACAGGGTGGTAATTGGTGCTCACAGTTTCTCTCCTCCACTCTGTTTTTCTCAGGGCAGGAATACCAACCGAGTCAAGCAGCACTGAGAATAATCATATTAATAAACAAGCTCTCACCCAGCTCAACGCCTCTCCTAGCTCGCTACAAATAATCAGGCGCTTAGGCGAAACGCTCACACTGACTCCTAAATTCCCTCACGCAAAACAACCCAGAAATTATCAGACTGTATCTATTAACCCAAATGAGCATGGTGTTCACTGACTGGCCACAGAGCATTCAGAGAGGGCAGCTGCTCAATGGCTGGTAATAAAACCTGTCTGGGAGAGACTGAAAGGACAGGTCCAGCCTGTTGTAGAACCTGTTGTAGTTGTCCAGTGTTTGCCAGGTAGGGTTAGTAGCTGTGTCGGCTGATGTTGCGTAGCTCCTTGACGGCCTCAGCAGGAATGGACTTAGCCGACCACCGACTTCTTCTGCATGGCTGAGAGAGTACAGATATATCACACACACACACACACACACACACACACACACACACACACACACACACACACACACACACACACACACACACACACACAGGCTGCGTTTACATAGGCAACACAATTCCGATCTTTTGCTGCGTTTACACAGCCCAATTGGGGAAATTCTGATCTGACTGGTCACGAGACAAATAATTGTCAAAAGATCAGAATTAGATTACATGTGTAAACGCACACATAGATATATCAGCTATCCATACAAAAACAAACACACACATTCCCCAAAAAAACATGCAGACAAAGTTACTATAAATCACTCACAAACAGACAGGCATTGGTTCAATTGGTAGGATGTTGTTGTCAGGTGAACAATGCAGATAGATGGATAGAGAACAGTGTTTGATACAGAATGCTTTGCGAAGAATCATTCTGTATATGAGTGTCTGATGTGTAAAAAAAAACTGTAACTAAATATATAACTGAGAAAGAATCTTTGTGTGTGTGTGTGTGTGTGTGTGTGTGTGTGTGTGTGTGTGTGTGTGTGTGTGTGTGTGTGTGTGTGTGTGTGTGTGTGTGTGTGTGTGTGTGTGTGTGTGTGTGTGTGTGTGTCTGGCGCCAGTGTGTAAAATCAGTGGGAGTAGTAATGCTCCTTAATTATAACTTTGGCACGGTGCAACCCATAAGTGTGTCCCCTCCATCACCTCTCTGGCAATGTGCAGCACATAAATGGGTCTCCTCTTTCAACGCTCTGGTTCATAGTCCCACATAAATGGGTTCCCTCCATCACTGATTTGAATAACAAACCAGAGCTGCCTTGTCTCTCAATAGCAGACAGTGGCAAGTGACATATCCCAATGACATGCCAATAATTTGGCCAGGTGCAGCTGCTAAATGGGTCCTCTGATTTGCAATGGTGTACTGGCGCAGCACTAAAAATGGGTCCCTTTTTGTGGGACTCTTCTACAAGTCTGAAACTAGGACCTTTGTGTGTTACAGAACCCTGGATAAACCAAGGGGATGTTGTTAATGAGACCTGCTGGGCTACTGTTCACACAACAAGACAGAAGCATCAAACATTGAAAAGGTCTCACCTTTGGTTGCCAGCAGTTTCTTCATCTCATAGTCGTAATCCTGCGATTAAAGGCAAAGGGGGTGGAGCTGGTAAATAAGGGAGGAAATGCAGTTAGGTTGTTCTGTGACTGATGTGTTCTGGAAGGGAACCTGATTTACTGAGAGAACAGAAGATGACTCAACCTGGTACTTCCTGTTTTTTCCGTGGAGATAAACGTTATCCCCATGGTAACTTTTGGGGCACCAAGTGGACAAATAATGGCAAAATCAACATGTACTGTTGTGCAAACACACAATTCTTCAAATTTGATTGCGTGAGGCTCAAAGAAAGCAAAGGGGTCAAATTAATTGGTGACAGTCTACAGAGTCACATATAACATGTTCCTCTATATTGCTCTGGGGTTGTTTCATTTCTGGCTGGGGGGGGGGGGGGGGTTGGAACTCACCTCAACCATGATCAACGTGCCAACAAAACCTGTTAATGAATATGAATCATTCTAAATCAGAGTGAGGGTCTCACCTCATTCCTTGATGCATCAAAGAGAGTATCCTGAGTCTGAGTCATGTCCCTCCTCAGGCTGTTCCATCTCTCATGCCTCCCCCCTTCCATCTCTCTCAGGCTATTCTGTCTAGTATCACTCCTCCCTCCATCGCTCTCAAGCTGTTACATCTCTCACATCCTCCTCCCTCCATCTGTCTCAGGCTCTTCCGTCTTTCACTCCTCCCTCCTTCCATCATTCTCAGGCTGTTCCATCTAGTATCACTCTTCCCTTCCTCCATCTCTCTCAGGCTGTTCCGTTTCTCACTCCTTCCTCCCTCCATATTTCCATCCAGCAGTCTGCAACAGTACAGCAGAAGTGAAACTAAGGTCAGGTCTGAGCCACATAGCGTGAAGGTTGTTTGTAGGACTCACTTAGCTAAGTAGCTCACCCAAATAATCCAAGGGCTGTTGAGACCTGATACTGGAGGGAATGAATAAATGCAATCCCTTTCTGACATTACTATTTATCATGAGAGTATTAAACAACACTGCATCTCCAAATGCTCCTGTGATTTTCCAGAGGCAATAGAATGTACAAGGTGGGAAAAAAGGCTAAAGGCACATTCAATGAAGATACAGTGCACATTTATTTTAACATATTTCCCCCTCTGAAAGAGCAGGGGCTAACTTTGCTCAAGGGTTGATTGGTTTGCCCTTATCTAAGATCAAATCCAGACTGTATCAGACTTGGCCATGATTGGGAGTCCCATTGGGCGATGCGCACAGGTTCAGGTTTGGCTGGAGTAGGCCATCATTGTAAACAATCATTTGTTCCTAACTGACTTGCCTCGTTAAATAAAAGTTAAATAAAAAATGAGAAAAAATTAAAATCCATATAGAATCTTTGGGGCTATCCAACCAAAATCCCAACCTCAACCAGTGTGCCTAAGGTCAACTTCCTCTTACCCTCCCTAGTGTGAATGTGATTACCTCATGACCTGGCCTGTTGAGTGGCGTCTCCCCTTCAGGACCCTGGAGGCTGCTCCTCTGACTCATCATCCTGACCTGGCTCAGTGACATCACTCAGCTCTGTCATCGGACCAGGGCTCTCGTCTGACAAGCCGGACAGATCCTTGTTCTCTAGGATCTGGGTAAACCGAGGTGATCTCGTTGATCAATCTTGATACTGTACTGATCCAATAGCACCACCATCAGGACAACTGCAGAATCAAATCCCCTGCAATGAAACACCTTACAGCTGTATCAATCCATCAATGGAGGCTGCTGAGGGGAGGATGGCTCATAATAATGGCTGGAACAGAGCGAATGGAATGGCATCAAACACATGGAAAACATGTTGATGTATTTGATACCATTCCCCCTATTCCGCTCCAGCCATCACCACAAACCCATCCTCCCCAATTAAGGTACCACCAACCTCCTGTGCAATCCATCACATCACCCACTGTCAAACTCTCACAGTACTGCACTTATCTTGGTAGTCAAGAGGCCTACAGATATTGATTCTGTTATCTGATGGTGATCTCTCCACACCTTCTCCAGCTGCCTGCTCTCTGTCCCCTTCAGTCCCATCCTCATTCCCTCAGAGGGCAGAGACAGGCCTGGTGGGGGCGACGGGCGGGGCTTAGTTTGGGAAAGAGCGCCAATCAAAGACTCAGAGACAAAAATGTGCTTGTATGAAATAAGAAGCTCCTTCTCCCCTCGTCTGTCGTCAGGCAAATTGCGTTTACAGGAGTGGATCCCAAAATAAATGTGTAAAGGGATAAAAGCAAATGTAGTTAATTGTGCCAGACATGTCATAAAGAAAAGGATAAGTAGCATATCGTTTTTCAATGTTTGCATGTTTTTCTCCTCCGACAATACAACAGCTGATTCAAAGTGGGGTGTGGCAAATCTCAAAACTCTTCCGCGGTAGGACACACTTGTGCTTTCTCGCCAAAAAGAGGCTATTGAGGAGGGGATGACAGTCTTCTGTTTGCCTACTAATGAATTGACACACTCCTCGACTACTCGACCTCATCGGTTTCCGGGTCACAGAGAAGAGAGGCTGGAGGAGAGAGGACGGTGGAAAGAGGACAGAGGAGAGAGGATGGAGGAGAGAGGACGGTGGAGAGAGGATGGAGGAGAGAGGACGGTGGAGAGAGGACAGAGAAGAGAGGACAGAGGAGAGAGGATGGAGAGAGGATGGAGGAGAGAAGACGGTGGAGAGAGGACAGAGGAGAGAGGATGGAGGAGAGAGGATGGAGGAGAGAAGACGGTGGAGAGAGGACGGTGGAGAGAGGACAGAGGAGAGAGGATGGAGGAGAGAGGATGGACGAGAGAGGACGGTGGAAAGAGGACAGAGGAGAGAGGATGGAGGAGAGAGGACGGTGGAGAGAGGACAGAGGAGAGAGGATGGAGGAGAGAAGACGGTGGAGAGAGGACAGAGGAGAGAGGATGGTGGAGAGAGGACAGAGGAGAGAGGATGGAGGAGAGAAGACGGTGGAGAGAGGACAGAGGAGAGAGGATGGAGGAGAGAGGATGGTGGAGAGAGGACAGAGGAGAGAGGATGGAGGAGAGAGGATGGAGGAGAGCGGACGGTGGAGAGAGGACAGAGGAGAGAGGATGGAGGAGACAAGGCGGAGGAAAGAAGACAGAGGAAAGTGGACGTACCCTGTACAGTTTGAAGATGTTCCTCTCCAGACCCTTCACCACCACTGACTGGGAAATGTATTCCAGCGCACAACACCATGTCATACAAACCAGGAAATGTAGTCCAACACAGTACTTTATCAGACACTACAGTACTGCAACTTTAGCAATAACATAACTATAAGACTTGCTATAGTTCTATTGTGCCTTGACTGACTGTTTGACTTTGGGTTTGACGCTGACAAAGACCCACAGACTCTGTATTGCCTGAGCCAGTTTACGTGGGTCCTCCTCCCCGTCCTCATGCATGTCAAACATCAGACACACAGGCAGACAGTACTGTGTAATGATAAAACAAAACAGGTCACTCTTACTCCTCTCTTAGCAAGCTCTCCACAATAAACAGGCTTGCCTTTTAACCTCAAATCTGAATCAATCAAAGAATCAACCAATTCATCTGAATAAATCAAAGAATCAACCAATTCATCTAAATCAATCAAAGAATCATCCAATTAATCTAATCTATCAATGAATCATTACAAAGAGCAAAGTGAACTGTGACCCTCCTCACCCTGTGTTGCTGCCTGGACAGACATACTCTCTCTGGGATGCCCTGGATGAGCAGTGAGGGGGGGTTCTGAGGGGCGCTGACCTCTGGCAGGACTAACTGGGTTTGGGTCGGATGCATGTCTGCACTCTATACGCCTCTGTAAACTGGTCATCTCTGTATACCCGTCGCAAGACCTACTGGTTGATGCTTATTTATAAAACCCTCTTAAGCCTCAATCCCCCCTATCTGAGATATCTACTGCAGCCCTCATCCTGCACATACAACACCTGTTCAATCCCCCCTATCTGATATATCTACTGTAGCCCTCATCCTCCACATACAACACCCGTTCTGCCAGTCACAATCTGTTAAAGGTCCCCAGAGCACACACATCCCTGGGTCGCTCGTCTTTTTAGTTCGCTGCGGCTAGCGACTGGAACAAGGTTCATTCAAAGACTCAATCATGGACACTCTTACTGACAGTTGTGACTGCTTCACATAATGTATTATTGTCTCTAGCTTCTTGCCCTTTGTGCTGTTGTCTGTGCCCAATAATGTTTGTACCATATTTTGTTCTGCTACCACGTTGTGCTGCTGCCATGTTGTGTTGCAACCATGTTGTTGTCATGTTGTGTTGCTACCATGCTGTGCTGCAATGTGTTGCTGCCATGCTATGTTGTTGTCTTAGGTCTCTCTTTATGTAGTGTTGTGTTGTCCCTCTTGTCGTGATGTGTGTTTTGTCCTATATTTTGTCATTCTTTTTTAATCCCAGCCCCCGTCCCTGCAGGATAACTTTTGCCTTTCAGTAGGCTGTCATTATAAATAAGAATTTGTTCTTAACTGACTTCCCTAGTTAATTAAATAAAGTTGAAATAAAATTAAATAAATAAATTACCCCCAGGAAGTGGTCTCCGTTATGTCCCAGCAGAAAGAGATGATGAAGGGAGGTCACGTCCTGCTGGGTGGTGACCCCCCTCATGACTCCGCCATGACCCCAGCCCCGATCTCTGACCCTAGAATCAGCTCCATCAGAACACACACCACCTTCTGTCAGGGAGAGAAAGGGCAGAGTTAGAAGTAGATGTGTGTGGAGTTAATAATTAATAATATTAAATTATTATTCCCTTTTTTAGTCAAGGTTTCTCTTTATTAATGTAAGGAAGTGCATCTGTTTTGCCTTCGGAAAGTATTCAGACCACTTCACTTTTTCCACATTTTTTTACGTTACAGCCTTATTCTAAAATGAAATAAATAGTTTTTCCCCCCATCAATCTACACACAATACCCCATAATGACAAAGCACAAACAGGTGTTGAGAAATTGAAATATCACATTTACGTAAGTATTCAGACCCTTTACTCAGTACTTTGTTGAAGCACCTTTGGCAGAGATTACAGCCTCAAGTATTTTAGGTACGAAGCTACAAGCTTGGCACCCCTGTATTTGGGGAGTTTCTCACATTATTCTCTGCAGATCCTCTCAACCTCTGTCAGGTTGGGTGGGGGAGCGTTGCTGCACAGCTATTTTCAGGTCTCTCCAGAGATGTTCGATCGGGTTCAAGTCCAAGTTCTGGCTGGGCCACTCAAGGAAATTCAGAGACTTGTCCCGAAGCCAATCCTGCATTGTCTTGGCTGTGTGATTAAAATCAAATGACATTTTATTCATCCTATACACCTGTTGAGCAGATGTTATTGCGGGTGCAGCAAAATGCTTGCATAAATATTTTTTTAAAGATAATTATTTAGGAGGTAATACAGTCCGCATTTGATTGTGAGGTATTCTAGTTCGGGTGAACAAAAGGACTTGAGTTCCAATCACACCATGAGCAGTTAATGAAACATACACTCCCGCTTCTTCCAGGAGATTTTTATTCCCGAGCGATGAACTGAGAACCCAAATGGCTGTACGGACTCAGACAGTTGTCCTGTTGGTAGGTGAACCTTCACCCCAGTCTGAGGTCCTGAGTGCTCTGGAACAGGTTTTCATCAATGATCTCGCTGTACTTTGCTCCATTCATCTTTCCTTCGATCCTGACTAGTCTCCCAGTCCCTGCTGCTGAAAAACATCCCCACAGCATGATGCTGCCACCACCATGCTTCACTGTAGGGATGGTATTGGCCAGGTGATGAGCGGTGCCAGGTTTCCTCCAGACGTGATGGTTGGCATTCAGCCCAAAGAGTTCAATCTTGGTTTCATCAGACCAAATAATCTTGTTTCTCATGGTCTGAGAGTCCTTTAGGTGTCTTTTGGAAAACTCCAAGCGGGCTGACATGTGCATTTTACTGAGGAGTGGCTTCCGTCTGGCCACTCTACCATAAAGGCGTTATTGGTGGAGTGCTGCAGAGATGGTTGTCCTTATGGAAGTTTCTCCCATCTCCACAGAGGAACTCTGGAGCTCTGTCAGAGTGACCATCGGGTACTCTGTCATTTCCTTGACCAAGGGACCTTCTCCCCCAATTGCTCAGTTTGGCCTGGCGGCCTGCTCTAGGAAGACTCTTGGTGGTTCCAAACTTCTTCCATTTAAGAAAGATGGAGGCCACTGTGTTCTTGGGGACCTTCAATGTTGCAGACATTTTTTGGTACCCTTCCCCAGATCTGTGCCTCAACACAATCCTGTCTCCGAGCTCTACGGACATTTCCTTTGACCTCATGGCTTGGTTTTTACTCTGACATGCACTGTCAACTGTGGGACCTTATATAGACAGGTGTGTGCTTTTCTAAATCATGTCCAAACAATTGAATTTACCACAGGTGGACTCCAATAAAGTTGAAGAAACATCTCAAGGATGATCAATGGAAACGGGATGCACCTTAGCTCAATTTCGAGTCTCATAGCAAAGGGTCTGAATACTTATGAAAATAAGGTATTTCGGTTTTCTTTATTTCATTTGCAAAATAAAAAATAACTATTTTCACTTTGTCATTATGGGATATTATGTGTAGATTGATGAGGGATAAATATTATTGTAAACATTTTAGAATGAGGCTGTAACGTAACAAAATGTGGAAAAAGTCAAGGGGTCTGTATACTTACCGAATGCAATGTATCTGTGAGACTCTGACCTTGATGGCGGCAGTGCTGCCCTGCAGTCCTCTGACCACAGCTGCTGTCTGGGCTGAGCCCTGAAGCTCACGCTGATCCCCAGAACCTGCTTCACCTGCTGGATGACCGGTGACACTGCGTTCAGCAGTGCCTGGGGTACCAATGTCACCAGGAGGTCAAAGGTTAACACCAGAGGCCGGAGATCCTGAGGGGTAGAGAAGAGAGAGGGGTGAGAGGTCATGATGATGTATAGATCACATACATAATGTGAAATAAAGGCCATCCATGCATTAAGATGTTACATTAGAAACTCTCACTCATATCCTCTTCCTGGTTGCCTCCATCCCTTGGACAGGCCCAGTGATGGACACCTGGACAGGGGAGGTAGAGAGAGATGAGGGAGAAACAAAATAAAGTTGCTGAAGGACAATAACTAACGGAGTCTACCTGAAGGGTGTTCTACAAAGCAGGATCAATGAGTTAGCCAGCTAACTTTGATAAACAACCATGAATAACTATTGATTTTCTGGTTTATTATGAAAGATACATTTAGATATGTGCTTTTGGTTGTTGAGACAATTAGACCAAGGTTATCTTTCAAAAAAATTAAAAGTTATTTCAGAATATTTACGCAAATTAGCTGGTTAACTCTGTGGTTAGCTTTGTATTATCACCCTCTGGTGCTAAGGGACAATACACAGCTACTAACAGGCTGTACCTAGTTGCTGAGAGACAGTTGCTAAGGAACAGTTGCAGGTTGCTCTTCTCTCCGGTAGCATTGTGTCTGTTGGAGTCAGGGAAGTGGATGTGGCATGATGTCATCTCCATCACCTTTTTGATGTTCCCGCCCCCTTTCCTGATCACATGGGAGTTCTCTGTGTGGGCCACATCCATTTTCAGGGTCACCTTGTTGACCTGACTCGGGAGAAGATGTGGGTTTTACTAACCGTATATAGTTGGTTTATTTGGCTACATTAAATGTTAGGTATAGGATTATATCTCAGTTTAGGACATTTACTTTGTCTCCAGAGGTTCTAGAATCTTATGTTTGGCCACTAGACCATTGCCACGCTTGCCTTCCACTTTCACATGGGGGTCTTTCGTATACAGTACAAGACAGAAATTCATCTAAAATATATGTAGCAGCTGGCGGACTCTGGTAAATCTTTAGTGTTGTATAAAATATCAAGTTGTACAGGAGATTGAGACAGTTTGAGACAGACTGAGACAGATTGAGACAGGTTGAGACAGTCTGAGACAGGGTGTCGGAGTATGGAGGTGTCAGTTGGTCTGAAATCACCGTTCTTTGACTTGGGGGCTATTTTCAGCTTGGATGGCCAGTTCACTTGTCTGTTAGTTTCCCTCATCGCCTGCGAGACAAAACATGAGAGGAACACCCGTCGATGTGTGTGTGTGTGTGACAGAGAAACTAATGGAGTGTGAACGACACGTCTTTTACCACGAGAATAACACCAGTTTATACATCCCAGACACACCGACACAACACACACCAAAACACATTGTCCTATTCAGAAGACAATACTTAATTTCCATCTCAAAGACGTTCACTCTCACAACCATAGCAACAACAAATCTCTGAGTAGCAATGTCAACAATCAGCCTGTGACCTTTCATGTTCTCTATACAGAGGTCCTCTGGGAAATATGTAGACTTTTAAATGCAGGTATTTTCACGTCAGCGAGTCATATTTGAATGGGAAGATGAGATGGATGTTCATTATTTCTGCATTGTATGAATATCAGCCTTTATATTTTGATTTCAACCGTCCATTATATCTGTCTCAGTGTCATTGTGATCTTCTCTCTCCATATACTTACTCTCTCAAAGAACTCTTCACCGGTAAGTTCTTCTCCATGTTTGGGAGCTGACAAATATTGAAAAGAGAGGAAAGAGAGAGACACTTATTGAGAGAAAACTGCGGCCTAAATAAATACAAACATATAAACATCCAAACAACAACAAATAATCCAGACACAGGGTTCAGGGTTACTGGTTAATGCTTTGTTTGTGTATATGAAACACTTTCCTAAAAGAAGAGAAGTAGGAGAGTTCTGTGAAGGGTCAACATTTAACAGGGAAAGAGGAAAATTGCAGCGAATAGGGGATGAGGGGTAGAACGTAAACATTTTAAAAGGGCATCCCTCCACAATGACATTTACATCATGGGGGCTCAAAACACGGGGTCCCCCCCCCCCCCCGAGACAGTTAATCACATCAAAGCCATTTCACTCCACCCCACCAGAAATGAAATAACAACCACTGACACGCTTTAAAACCTGATGTAAAAATAACTAGGATGCCCATCCCTTTATAGCGATTATTCAAACCGCAACATCCCAGATGTTAGCACCAATACATTGCTCGCTAGCATGCTAACACTCAGGGGGAAAGAGAATACACTGCTCGCAAGCATACTAATACTCAGGGAGAAAGAGAATACACTGCTAGTTAGCATGCTAACACCCAGGGGGAAAGAGAATACACTGCTCGTTAGCATGCTAACACTCAGGGGGAAAGAGAATATCCTGCTCGTTAGCATGCTAACACTCAGGGGGAAAGAGAATACACTGCTCGCTAGCATGCTTATGTAACAGTATAGCTTCCGTCCCTCTCCTCGCCCCTACCTGGGCTCGAACCAGGGACCCTCTGACCCTCTACCCTCTCACACATCGACAACGATTGAAATGCTATTAGTGTTCACCCCGCTAACTAGTTAGCCATTTCACATCGGTTACACTTACTAACTGTTTATCAAGAACTGTGTGACTGGCACAGTGCACAATTAGAGTTGTGAGGCTTATTCACAACACTATGCAAACACACGCTCTCTCAGTCCATCTCTCTCCCTCACACACACGCACACACCCACACATGCACACACGTATGCACACATACACACACACACATACAATAAAACAAACCATACACACTATAAACAGATACTCCACATTGAGGCACAGTGGAGGTAGTTTATCACAAACCTGCTCTGCACTGATAAACAACACAGTGGAGGCAGTTTATCACAGACCTACTCTGCACTGATAAACAACACAGTGGAGGCAGTTTATCACAGACCTGCTCTGCACTGATAAACAACACAGTGGAGGTAGTTTATCACAGACCTGCTCTGCACTGATAAACAACACCGTGGATGTAGTTTATCACAGACCTGCTCTGCACTGATAAACAACACAGTGGAGGTAGTTTATCACAGACCTGCTCTGCACTGATAAACAACACAGTGGAGGTAGTTCATCACAGACCTGCTCTGCACTGATAAACAACACCGTGGATGTAGTTTATCACAGACCTGCTCTGCACTGATAAACAACACAGTGGAGGTAGTTTATCACAGACCTGCTCTGCACTGATAAACAACACAGTGGAGACAGTTTATCACAGACCTGCTCTGCACTGATAAACAACACAGTGGAGGCGGTTTATCACAGACCTGCTCTGCACTGATAAACAACACAGTGGAGGTAGTTTATCACAGACCTGCTCTGCACTGATAAACAACACAGTGGAGGCAGTTTATCACAGACCTGCTCTGCACTGATAAACAACACAGTGGAGGCGGTTTATCACAGACCTGCTCTGCACTGATAAACAACACAGTGGAGGCGGTTTATCACAGACCTGCTCTGCACTGATAAACAACACAGTGGAGGTAGTTTATCACAGACCTGCTCTGCACTGATAAACAACACAGTGGAGACAGTTTATCACAGACCTGCTCTGCACTGATAAACAACACAGTGGAGGCAGTTTATCACAGACCTGCTCTGCACTGATAAACAACACAGTGGAGGCGGTTTATCACAGACCTGCTCTGCACTGATAAACAACACAGTGGAGGTAGTTTATCACAGACCTGCTCTGCACTGATAAACAACACAGACTGAAAGGACGAGAATAATGATACTACCAAGCAAGCTTATCTCATAAATCATCAAATCAAAATCAAATCAAATGTATTTATATAGCCCTTCTTACATCAGCTGATATCTCAAAGTGCTGTACAGAAACCCAGCCTAAAACCCCAAACAGCAAGCAATGCAGATGTAGAAGCACAGTGGCGGGGAAAAACTCCCTAGAAAGGCCGGAACCTAGGAAGAAACCTAGAGAGGAACCAGGCTATGAGGGGTGGCCAGTCCTCTTCTGGCTGTGCTGGGTGGAGAGTATAACAGAACATGGCCAAGATGTTCAAATGTTCATAAATGACCAGCGGGGTCAAATAATAATAATCACAGTGGTTGTAGAGGATGCAACAGGTCAACACCTCAGGAGTAAATGTCAGTTGGCTTTTCATAGCTGATCATTAAGAGTATCTCTACCACTCCTGCTGTCTCTAGAGAGTTGAAAACAGCAGGTCTAGGACAGGTAGCGCGTACGGTGAACAGGGTTTCATAGCCGCAGGCAGAACAGTTGAAACTGGAGCAGCAGCATGGCCAGGTGGACTGGGGACAGCAAGGAGTCATCATGCCAGGTAGTCCTGAGGCATGGTCCTAGGGCTCAGGTCCTCCAAGAGAGAGAAAGAAAGAGAGAAAGAAAGAGAGAATTAGAGAGAGCATACTTAAATTCACACAAGACACCGGATAAGACAGGAGAAGTATTCCAGATATAACAGACTGACCCTAGCCCCCCGACACATAAACTACTGCAGCATAAATACTGGAGGCTGAGACAGGAGGGGTCAGGAGACACTGTGGCCCAATCCGATGATACCCACGGACAGGGCCAAACAGGCAGGATATAAACCCACCCACTTAGCCAAAGCACAGCCCCCACACCACTAGAGGGATATCTTCAACCACCAACTTACCATCCTGAGACAAGGCCGAGTATAGCCCACAAAGATCTTCGCCATGGCACAACCCAAGGGGGGGGGGGGACAACCCAGACAGGAAGATCACGTCAGTGACTCAACCCACTCAAGTGACACACCCCTCCTAGGGACGGCATGGAAGAGCACCAGTAAGCCAGTGACTCAGCCCCTGTAATAGGGTTAGAGGCAGAGAAGCCCAGTGGAGAGAGGGGAACCGGCCAGGCAGAGACAGCAAGGGCGGTTCGTTGCTCCAGAGCCTTTCCGTTCACCTTCACACTCCTGGGCCGGACTACACTCAATCATATGACCTACTGAAGAGATGAGTCTTCAGTAAAGACTTACAGGTTGAGACCGAGTTTGCGTCTCTCACATGGGTAGGCAGACCATTCCATAAAAATTGAGCTCTATAGGAGAAAGCCCTGCCTCCAGCTGTTTGCTTAGAAATTCCAGGAACAATTAGGAGGCCTGCGTCTTGTGACGTAGCATACGTGTAGGTATGTACGGCAGGTGGAAGGGTAGGAGGGACGGGTGTATAGGGAAGGGACGGGTTGAGGAAAGTGGAGAGGTGGGAAAGGTAGGGGTGGCAGGGATGGCTGTATAGGGGAGGGACGGGTTGGGGAAAGTGGAGAGGTGGGAAAGGTAGGGGTGGCAGGGATGGCTGTATAGGGGAGGGATGGGTGCGGGAAGGTGGATGGGTGGGGAAGGTGCTCTATACCGCATTGCTGTGCACATCTCAAATTGTGTAACAATGCGGATGGCTCCAAAGAGCTCCGCATTGACATCATTGGTTGATGGTAGGTGAGGGCGGGAGGTCCTGTATAAACACAAACTGACTTCCTTGACAACTTCCTTCACAACAGTTCTGCACTGCTCTGCACTGTTCTGCACTGCTCTGCACTGTTCTGCACTGCTCTGCACTGTTCTGCACTGTTCTGCACTGTTCTACGAAGCGCAAGAATATGAATGCCCGGACCTCTGCAGAGGCCGTATTTCCGTAAATGTTGTACGGCCATGCAGATGTTGGATTGACCATTCAGTGCCTTTAAGAAGTGAGTATACGCAATTCCCACTGACCTGGGTATACCCACCACTACACCACTGTGGCTATGAATTTTCATGACATGAGGCTTAGCATCTCTCTCCATTAAATACAGGCGGTTGACGTCAACAACCCTCATCGAACATTCAAAACAGGATTACAATAATGAGATGTATCCAACAATCCAACAACACCAATTGTAAGGGCGGAGAGACATGCATCTTGTCAGTAAATCCATAATCTTTGGCCTGAAGTCAGCTCAAAACAAAAGTGATGTAATTAAGCACATGTATTAATTACTAGGATTCTGTTTTTCCCATGCAAAAGGGATTGCTTTTGATAAAAATGCTTTATCTGCCTTCCCAATGAAACCTAGTTAGAAAATTAAATCATTTATTTTATGGAAAAGAGATGTTGCATGTTTCTGGACAATCCACCATGCTGCCTTGTTGACAAAAATGACAGAGAGGCGCAGATTACTGTTTGATGGTAGAAGGATGCTCCTCCCTCCCCGCTTTTGCCCGAGGACGTGATGGGTCAATGCCCCGTGTCCCGCTGCTCAGCATAATCGAATCCCCCCAGTGTTAACCCTGAGACAGCGGCACAGAGAATTGCTCCATCCCCAACACCAGTAACATAGGGCCAAGGGGCCTGCTGTTTCCAAGGGACCCTAGTCACTACCAGGAAACCCAGTGTTCAGTAATGGACCCTTTGAAATGTGACACACACACACACACACCTGCAAAACACCATGCATGCATCATGTACATGTATATGTATATGTTTTGTGTGTGTGTGTGTGTGTGTGTGTGTGTGTGTGTGTGTGTGTATGTGTGTGTGTTTCCAGGATGTGCTCCAAGCTGTCTAAGGGGGCAACCCATTAATCCAATGGAAGAAAAGAACAGCTAGTTCCTCATTAAACCGTACAGAAAGAGCCACTCTCTCACTCAGAGTCAGACTCTAGAGAATATCATTTTATAAAAAACAAAAACAGTATGAAAAATCACCATTTCATTTATTAACAATGAATCACAAGTCAAATATAAATACAACAAGGCTGCAGGCTACCAGGCTTAGACTGCCACAAAAGGTAGAACTACAGTTTCAACAAGCAATAAGGGCTAATACAGCAACTCAATGTTTACAAGCATTTGTGTAATATTCAACGGGGATCCATATAAAACGAGTACGTTATATTCAGGATATTTACAATTAACACAGACTCAATAGAAGATGTGTCAATGGTGACTGGAATGCTAGTTTCACTGGCTAGGAACAAAGATTCTCTATTATATTGACAAGATATTAGAGTGACTGCTCTAACAATGGAAATACATGTCCTCAAAGATGGAAGGCAGGCGTGAGGTGGCAAGCACTCGATACAACTCGATACAACTCAAACTTTCATTAAAACACACATGCAGGGTACTCAATTAAAGCTACACTCTTTGTGAATCTAGCCAACATGTCAGATTTTTAAAATGCTTTTCGTCGAAAGCATGAGAAGCTATTATCTGATAGCATGCACGGACGTAAACAAAATAATTAGCGTAGCCGGCGCTACACAAAGCGCAGAAATAAAATATAAAACATTCATTACCTTTGACGAGCTTCTTTGTTGGCACTCCTATATGTCCCATAAACATCACAATTGGCTCTTTTTTTCGATTGAATCCGTCCATGTATACCCAAAATGTCCATTTATGAAGCCCGTCTGATCCATGAAAAAGCACCGTTCCAAAATGCACCGTCATTTTTTTAAATTAAAAAAGTTACCTATAAACTTTGACAAAACACTTCAAACTACTTTTGTAATCCAACTTTAGGTATTAGTAAACGTTAATAATCTATCAAATTGATCACGGAGCGATCTGTATTCAATAGCAGCACGTTTTGAAATCATGGTCCACATTCTCTCTTTCATAACTTCCTGTGGTGTGCTCAACGACAGGAAGTGCCTATTCCTTAATTTAAAATCAATTGACAGTACTGGCGACATCGTGTGGAAGCTGTAGGCATTGTAAACAGGGCCCTATCTATTTCCCCTTGCCATAGACAATACAGAGACTGGCGGAGGGATATTTTTGGGGTTTTTTTTGTGAACAGTTTTCCTTGGGATTTTTCCTGCTAAACGCGTTCTGTTATAGTCACAGACATGATTTAACCAGTTTTATAAACTTCAAAGTGTTTTCTATCCACACATACTAATCATATGCATATACTATATTCCTGGCATGAGTAGCAGGACGTTGAAATGTTGCGCGATTTTTAACAAAAAGCTGCAAAAATTCGCAGCCTCTTTAACAGGTTTTAAAGTGACTATGCTTAGATGATAACAACAGAGAGTAGCAGCGGTGTAAATTGGGGGGGGCAATACAACTAGTCTGGGTAGACATGTGAATAGATGTTCAGGAGTCTTATGGCTTGGGTGTAGAAGCTGTTTAGAAGCCTCTAGGAACTAGACTTGGCGCTCCGGTACCGCTTGCCGTGCAGTAGCTAACAGTCTTGGACTAGGGTGGCTGGAGTCTTTGACAATTTTTAGGGCCTTCATCTGACACTGCTGGGTATAGAGGTCCTGGATGGCAGGAAGCTTGGCCCCAGTGATGTACTGGGCCGTACGCACTACCCTCTGTAGTGCCTTACGGTCAGATGCCGAGCAGTTTCCATACCAGGCAGTGATGCAACCAGTCAGGATGCTCTTGATGGTGCAGCTGTATAACATTTTGAGGATCTGAGGACCCATGCCAAATCTTCTCAGTCTCCTGAGGTGGTATAGGTTTTGTCGTGCTCAATTCACAATTGTCTTGATGTGCTTGGACCGTGTTAGTTTATTGGTGATGTGGACATCAAGGAACTTGAAGCTACTATGGTGTTGAATGCTGAGCTATAGTCAATGAACAGCATTCTTACACAGGTATTCCTCCTGTTCTGATGGGATAGGGCAGTGTGCAGTGTGAAGGCGATTACATCGTCTGTGGATCTATTGGTTGTGGTACTCAAGTTGAAGTGTGTCTAGGGTGTCAGATAAGGTAAAGGTGATATGATCCTTAACTAGCCACTTGAAGCACTTCAGGATGACAGAAGTGAGTGCGATAGACATTTAGTTCAGTTACCTTTGCTTTATTGGGTACAGGAACAATGGCGGATATCTTCAAGAAAGTGGGGACAGCAGACTCGGATAGGGAGAGATTAACTTCCGGCGCCGACAGAGATGGCCGCCTCGCTTCGCGTTCCTAGGAAACTATGCAGTATTTTGTTTTTTTACGTGTTATTTCTTACATTGGTACCCCAGGTAATCTTAGGTTTTATTACATACAGTCGGGAGAAACTACTGGATATAAGAGCAACGTCAACTCACCATCATTACAACCAGGAATACGACATTCCCGAAGCGGATCCTGTGTTTTGCCTTCCACCCAGGACAATGGATCGGATCCCAGCCGGAGAACCAAAACAACGACGCCGTAAAAGGGGCAAGCGAAGCGGTCTTCTGGTCAGGCTCCAAAGACGGGCACATCGCGCACCGCTCCCGAGCATTCTACTCGCCAATGTCCAGTCTCTTGACAACAAGGTTGATGAAATCCGAGCAAGGGTAGCATTCTAGAGAGACATCAGAGACTGTAACGTTCTTTGCTTCACGGAAACATGGCTCACTCGAGACACGCAATCGGAGTCGGTACAGCCACCTGGTTTCTTCACGCATCGCGCCGACAGAAACAAGCATCTCTCTGGTAAGAGGAAGGGCGGGGGTGTATGCCTTATGATTAACGAGACGTGGTGTGATCATAACAACATACAGGAACTCAAGTCCTTTTGTTGACCTGACTTAGAATTCCTCAAAATCAAATGTCGACCGCATTATCTACCAAGGGAATTCTCTTCGATCATAATCACAGTCGTGTATATTCCCCCCAAGCAGACACAACGATGGCCCTGAACTAACTTTATTTGACTCTTTGCAAACTGGAAACCACATTCTGAGGCTACATTCATTGTAGCTGGGGATTTTAACAAGGCTAATCTGAAAACAAGACTTCCTAAATTCTATCAGCATATCGATTGTGCTACCAGGACTGGTAAAACCCTGGATCATTGTTATTCTAACTTCCGCGACGCATGTAAGGCCCTCCCACGTCCTCCTTTCGGAAAAGCTGACCACGACTCCATTTAGTTGCTTCCAGCCTATAGATACTGTAGAGAGTAAAACAGAAAGCTCCCGCACTCAGGTCTGTTCAACGCTGGTCCGACCAATCTGATTCCACGCTTCAAGATTGCTTCGATCACGTGGACTGGGATATGTTCCGCATTACGTCAAACAACAACATTGACGAATACACTGATTCTGTGAGCGAGTTAATTAGCAAGTGCATCTGTGATGTCGTACCCATAGCAATGATTAAAACCTACCCAAACCGGAAACCGTGGATTGATGGCAGCATTCGCCCGAAACTGAAAGCGTGAACCACTGCTTTTAATCAGGGCAAGGTGACCGGAAACATGACCGAATACAAACTGTGTAGCTATTCCCTTTTCAGGGCAATCAAACAAGCTAAGCGTCAGTATAGAGACAAAGTAGAGTCGCAATTCAACGGCTCAGACACAAGAGGTATGTGGCAGGGTCTACAGTCAATCACGGATTACAAAAAGAAAACCAGCCCCGTCGCGGACCAGGATGTCTTGCTCCCAGACAGACTAAACAACTTCTTTGCCCGCTTTGAGGACAATACAGTGCCACTGACACGGCCCGCTACCAAAACCTGCGGACTCTCCTTCACTGCAGCCGACATGAGTAAAACATTTAAACGTGTTAACCCTCGCAAGACTGCAGGCCCAGACGGCATCCCCAGACCCAGAGGCTGCGCAAACCAGCTGGCTGGTGTGTTTACGGACATATTCAATCAATCCTTATCCCAGTCTGCTGTTCCCACATGCTTCAAGAGGGCCACCATTGTTCCTGTTCTCAAGAAAGCTAAGGTAACTGAGCTAAACAACTACCGCCCCGTAGCACTCACTTCCGTCATCATGAAGTGCTTTGAGAGACTAGTCAAGGACCATATCACCTCCACCCTACCTGACACTCTACACCCACTCCAATTTGCTTACCACCTCAACAGGTCCACAGATGATGCAATCGCAATCACACTGCACACTGCCCTAACCCATCTGGACAAGAGGAATACCTATGTGAGAATGCTGCTCATCGGCTACAGCTCAGTATTTAACACCATAGTACCCTCCAAACTCGTCATCAAGCTCGAGACCCTGGGTCTTGACCCCGCCCTGTGCAACTGGGTACTGGACTTCCTGACGGGCCGCCCCCAGGTGGTGAGGGTAGGTAACAACATCTCCACCCCGCTGATCCTCAACACTGGGGCCCCACAAGGGTGCGTTCTGAGCCCTCTCCTGTACTCCCTGTTCACCCACGACTGCATGGCCATGCACACCTCCAACTCAATCATCAAGTTTGCAGACGACACTACAGTGGTAGGCTTGATTACCAACAATGATGAGACGGCCTACAGGGAGGAGGTGAAGGCCCTCGGAGTGTGGTGTCAGGAAAAGAACCTCACACTCAACCTCATCAAAACAAAGGAGATGATTGTGGACTTCAGGAAACAGCAGAGGGAGCACCCCCCTATCCACATCGACGGGACAGTAGTGGAGAAGTTCCTCGGCGTACACATCACGGACAAATTGAATTGGTCCACCCACACAGACAGCGTGGTGAAGAAGGTGCAGCAGCGCCTCTTCAACCTCAGGAGGCTGAAGAAATTTGGCTTGTCACCAAAAGCACTCACAAACTTCTACAGATGCACAATCGAGAGCATCCTGTTGGGCTGTATCACCGCCTGGTACGGCAACTGCTCCACCCATAACCGTAAGGCTCTTCAGAGGGTAGTGAGATATGCACAACGCATCACCGGGGGCAAACTACCTGCCCTCCAGGACACCTACACCACCCGATGTAACAGAAAGGCCATAAAGGTCATCAAGGACAACAACCACCCGAGCCACTGCCTGTTCACCCCGCTATCATCCAGAAGGCAAGGTCAGTACAGGTGCATCAAAACAGGGACCAAGAGACTGAAAAACAGCTTTTATCTCAAGGCCATCAGACTGTTAAACAGCCACCACTAACATTGAGTGGCTGTTGCCAACATACTGACTCAACTCCATTCACTTTAATAATGGAAAAATTTATGTAAAAAATGTATTACTAGCCACTATACTAGCCACTATACCTTCTACTGCATCTTGCCATCTTTATGTAATACATGTATCACTAGCCACTTTAAACAATGCCACTTTTATATGTTTACATACCCTACATTACTCATCTCATATGTATATACTGTACTCGATACCATCTACTGCATCTTGCCTATGCTGTTCTGTACCATCACTCATTCATATATCTTTATGTACATATTCTTCATCCCTTTACACTTGTGTGTATAACGTAGTTGTTGTGAAATTGTTAGGTTAGATTACTCGTTGGTTATTACTGCATTGTCAGAACTA
Source organism: Oncorhynchus mykiss (assembly GCF_057628025.1). NCBI lineage: Eukaryota > Metazoa > Chordata > Actinopteri > Salmoniformes > Salmonidae > Oncorhynchus > Oncorhynchus mykiss. The sequence continues at coordinate 28,089,163 of NC_143046.1, forward strand.
GAAGCACAAGCATTTCACTACACTCGCGTTAACATCTGCTAACCATGTGTATGTGACAAATACAATTTGATTTGATTTGATTGAATATGTCCGTAAACACTCCAGACAGCTGGTTTGTGCATGCTCTGAGGCAGCCTTGTGAGGGTTAACACACTTAAATGTCTTAATCACGTCGGCCACGGAGAAGGGGAGCCTACAGTCCTTAGTAGCGGGACGCGTCGGTTGCACTGTGTTATCCTCAAAGCAGGCGAAGAAGGTGATTAGCTTGTCCGGAAGCAAGACGTCTACATGTATGTCCGTGACATGGCTGGTTTTCCGTTTGTAGTCCATGATTGTCTGTAGACCCTGCCACATACATCTCGTTTCTGAGCCGTTGAATTGCAACTCCACTTTCTCTCTGTATTGACATTTTGCCTGTTTGATTGCCTTATGGAGGGATTAACTACTGTTTGTATTCGGCCATATTCCCAGTCACCTTGCCGTGGTTAAATGCGGTGGTTCGTGTTTTCAGTTTTGTGCGAATGCTGCCATCTATCCACAGTTTCTGGTTTGATTAGGTTTTAATAGTCACAGTGGGTACAACATCTATATACTTCCTGATGAACTCAGTCACTATATCTGTGTATTCTTCAATAATATTCTCAGAGGCTATCTGGGAACATATCCCAGTCCGCGTGATCAAAACAATCTTGAAGCATGGATTCCGATTGGTCAGATCAGCGTTGAATAGACCTTAGCATGGGTACTTCTTGTTTGAGTTTCTGCAAAATGGAGTCATGATCAGATTTGCCGAAGGGAAGGCAAGGGAGAACCTTCAAAGTTGAGCAGCAGTGGTCCAATGTTTTTCCAGAGTGAGTACTACATTCAATGTGTTGGTAGAACTTCAGTAGCGTTTCCTAAAATTTGCTTGGTTAAAATCCCCAGCTACAATAAATGCGGCCTCAGGATATATGGATACCAGTTTGCATAAAGTCCAGTGTAGTTCTTTGTGGGCCATTGTGGAATCGGCTTGAAGGGGAATGTACACAGCTGTGACTATAACGGAACTGGAATAAGTTCAAATGCTCTGGGGGTACGAACAAAGGATCCAATTTGGGAAAATCGTATTCCTTGTTGTAATGCTGGTGAGTTACCACTGCTCTGATATCCAAAAGTTATTTCTGGCTGTATGTAATGACACAAAAAATACTCTGGGCTAATAATGTAAGAAATAACATACACAAAAAAACAAAATATTAGAAAGTTGCTTTGGCGCTAGAAGCAGAGCTGCCATATTTTAAGTTTAACCATGCAAGTCAGTTTAAGAACCAATCCTTATTTACAATGACAGCCTAGTAACAGTGGGTTAACTGCCTTGTTCAAGGGAAGAACGGCAGATGTTTACCTTGTCAGCTTGGGGATTTGATCTAGCAACCTTTTGGTTACTGGCCCAACACTCGAATCACTAGGCTACCTGCTACCACCATATCTGTCAGCACCATCATAAGATGACGTATACTTTGAAACCGTAGGAGGACTGGAGGGAAAAAGAGAGGCAAATGAGGTCTAGGAGAGAGAGGGAGGAAGAGGGTGAGCTTGAGTCGGTTAAAACTCTGTAAGCAGAGTGAGTTGAAGACAGGAGGAGAAATGGAAGTGAATGAGGTCGAAGTATCAGAGGTGGTAGGTGCGGTGAAGTTCTTGGAGCCCGAGGTTTGCACCGAGGGTCAGGATAAAGATGAGACTGTGAAAGTAGGAGTTAAGTGTTTGGAGAAAGTGGACCCTTGCCTTTTGGCTGATTCATTTGTGGTTTCAGGCTATGTGAAAACAGAGTTGGGTTCTGTGGAATCTGCGAGGGTAACCAGAAAGGGTCCTGAGATAATTGTTTGAGTTTCTGCTGGTCAGAGGGAGCAGGCGCTTTGCAATAAACAAATAAGGACATGAGATGTGAACTGTTTTGCTCTCAAGAAAAGGGCACCATTGAAAGGAGTGATTACTGGGGTAAAGGTAAATGTGAAAGCTGACCAACTGAAGGGGAAGATTCCTAGTGTTTGTTATCGTTTGGTGCCATTCAGACAGGGTAACATGAGTGGTGAAACAGAAGACTCGTTGTCTGTTCTTTTGAATGTTGATGTTGAGTCTTGATGTTACGATATATAAGTTGTCATGTACGAACTTTTGTGCCGAATACATTACGTTGCTACAGGTGTCAAGCTTATGGGCATGTGGCAGCAGTGTGTAGGAGGGAGGTTCCAAGGTGTGAGAAGTGTGCAGAAGGGCATGAGACAAAGTAATGTGTAGCATTGGGGAAAGTAGTGGTATGTGTTACAGTTTTTTTTTTTTACAATCGCTAGGACCCATTTCTCAATACTTAGGTCACTTTTTCAAAACTCTTCACACAGTGAGCATAACAGCAGTCTATGTGGGCTAAACTAGGGATCATTTTTTATTGCTTTGAAACAAAATGCATTCAATGACTACATCTTTAAATTTTCATGAACTCTTTTCTCACTCAGACACAACCACCACCAAAACTCTATGTTCCTACAGGCCAATTTGCACATGTTTACATACTCTTTTCAAAACTGTTAAAAGTAAGTTCAAAACCTAAAATAACACAAAATTGAATAAGACATAAATTTGCTACATTTCTACAGTAATACCGTATTGAAATATATTCAAAATCTAGAAAATGAAATACTATCAAAACAATTAGACCAACCACAGCTGATTCCCGTTGTAGCTGAACACCTACACAGGTGTTAGTCTTTCAATTACATTACCATCTATTCAAAAGGGGACATCTTAGGAATAATGCTGCACTGTAATGTAAACATGGACCCAGACAGAGATAGAGAAGTGGCTGACAGAGGAAGAAGAGTGGCTGGGAGAGGGAAAGGAGTACGTATGTGTGGTGGAAGAAGACTGAGAGGAAGATCAAGAGCTCTAGTCTCAGATGAGATTAGGGCCACTATAATTGATCATGTAATAAATCATGGTCTATCAATGAGAGAGGCTGGTCTGAGAGTGCAGCCAAATCTGCAACGCTCAACAGTGGCATCTATTCTGAGACATTTCTGGCAAAACAACAGGTAAGATGTGCATTCTGCAAGGGCATCTGACTGAACTGCACATTACAGAAGTAAATTGAGCAAAGCCTCCAAACCTACTTGTGTGTAATTGTTTTTGTATTTCTGCTTAGGACCCAACGGTTACCTCCTACAGGCGGGAGAGGTAGGATTTTCACTGCTGTGCAGGAAACAGCAATTGTTGATATGGTCTTCAGAAACAATGGCATAAAACTCACAGAGATTCGGGACGAGTGTTGGCAGACAATGTAAGCATAACAAATATTTCTAGAGTCCTGAAACAACATCAAGTCAGGATGAAGCAGTTGTACACTGTCCCCTTTGTGAGGGACTCTGAACAAGTCAAGCAACTCAGAAACCATTAAGTCCAGGTAAGACTATAAAATACAGAACTGGTTATGAACAAAACCAAACAGGGCAGAGGCACACCATGGCATGTTTTTAGGTATAATGTAAACCACCATAATAGCCTAACTTTTATGTTGCCTTGTGGATTTATTTTAGAGAGTCGTGGAGATTGAAGCCAGGCAAATACCACACATATTCATCATTGCTGTTATACAAACCGCTAATTGGGCCGTACAACACCGAGCGTCTCATTTCATTCCTGGGTGAACTCTATGGAAGGGTTGTGCCAGGTGAGGACGGGGTTTCAGAATCGGCCAACGTTTGTAGTTGTATGGGACAATGTGGCATTTCACCAGTCCCGTGCAGTCACAGAGTGGTTGCAGCCCATCCCAGGATGATGTCACTTTTCCTCCTTCCTTACTCTCCATTCCTCAACACCATAGAGGAATTATTTTCCTCATGGAGGTGGAAGGTTTATGACCACCATCCACATGATCAAATGTCCCTCCTGGACGCAATGAATGCTGGATGCCTGGACATATCTGCAGAAGATTCTTTCCTAGGTGTATTGCCCAAGATGACATAAGATGTGACGTGGATGAGAACCTGTGGCCAAATGCATAAGACAGGGATGACTAGTATTGCTACTGTCTCTGTAGATGGTGTATATACAAATTATTGTATTTTGGAATCACTCAATGACATAAAACATATTGAAGCATATTGCATCATGTCTGATACATTCCTGTAACATATACTGCAGTGAATTCTAAACAGTAGAGGTGTCATTCTTGTTTTGTAAAGAAAACATTGTGTAATGCTACCTGTTAGTGTTGTTGAGGTCATTGTTTTATGAGAGTGACAATGTGTGCTTGATGGGTGACAACCTTTGCTAGTGTTATGGAAGAACGAGTTGATTTGAGACATGAATGACGTGTTTTGGTAGTTTTAGGGCATTTTGAACGTGAAATGAACTGCTGTGCCATGCTGAAAGTTAGTTAGGAGAACTGTGTGAAGAGTTTTGAAAAGTGACCTAAGTATTGAGAAATGGGTCCTAGCGATTGTAAAAAAAATATATATATAAAAACTAATTGTAGTGGGGCCCATGGGGCTGGGGATCAGACATGTCCAGTGTGAGAAGCAGGTTGAGGTTTTCAGGGTTAGAGTAGTGTAGAAGTTGTCATATGCTGAGGCAGTGAAGAAAGTAGAGGAAGATGTGTCAAAGGGGAGAGATCCCGAGAGGAGTGGTGTGAGTAGTAGATCTGTACCAGTACAGAGGGATAAACCAACAATTGATATACAGTACGAGTCAAAAGTTTGGACACACATACTCATTCAAGGGTTTTTCTCTTATTTCTACAATTGTCTACATTGTAGAATAATAGTGAAGACAAACTAGGAAATAACACATATGGAATGAAGTAGAAACCAAAAGTGTTAAACAAATCAAAATATATTTTAGATTCTCCAAAGTAGCCAACATTTGCACACTCATAGCATTCTCTCAACCAGCTTCACCTGGAATGCTTTTCTAACAGTCTTCAAAGAGTTCCCACATATGCTGAGCACTTGTTGGCTGCTTTTCCTTCACTCTGCGGTCTAATTCATCCCAAACCATCTCAATTGGGTTGAGGTCGGGTGATTGTGGAGGCCAGGTCATCTGATGCAGCACTCCATCACTCTCCTTCTTGGTCAAATAGCCCTTACACAGCCTGGATGTGTGTTGGGTCATTGTCCTGTTGAAAACAAAATGATAGTCCCACTAAGCGCAAACAAGATGGGATGGCACATCACTGTAGAATACTGTGGCAGCCATGCTGGTTAATTGTGCCTTGAATTCAAAATAAATCAAAGACAGTGTCAACAACAAAGCACCCACACACCATCATACCTCATCCTCCATTCTTCACTGTGGAAACCACACATGCGGAGATCATCCGTTCACCTACTCTGCGTCTCACAAAGACACGGCGGTTGGAACCAAAAATAAATTTGGACACATCAGACCAAAGGACAGATTTCCACTGGTCTAATGTCCATTTCTCGTGTTTCTTGGTCTCTTCTTCTTATTGGTATCCTTTAGTAGTGGTTTCTTTGCAGCAATTCAACTACGAAGGCCTGATTCAAGCCTCCACTGTACAGTAGATGTTGAGATGTGTCTGTTACTTGAACTCTGTGAAGCATTTATTTGGGCTGCAATTTCTGAGGCTGGTAACTCTAATGAACTTATCGTCTGCAGCAGAGGTAACTCTGGGTCTTCCTTTCCTGTGACGATTCTCGTGAGAGCCAGTTTTATCATAGCGCTTGATGGTTTTTGCGACTGCACTCGAAGAAACGTTCAAAGTTCTTGAAATTTTCTGCATTGACTGACCTTCATGTCTTAAAGTAATGATGGACTGTCGTTTCTCTTGCTTATTTATACTATTCTTGCCATAATATGGACATGGTCTTTTACCAAATAGGGCTATCTTCTGTATACCACCCCTAACTTGTCACAACACAACTGATTGGCTCAAATGCATTAAGAAGGATAAGAAATTCCACCAATTAACTTTTAACAAGGCACACCTGTTAATTGAAATGCATTACAGGTGACTGACTACCTCATGAATCTGGTTGAGAGAATGTCAAGTGTGCAAAGCTGTCATCAAGGGAAAGGGTGGCTACTTCGAAGAATCTCAAAAATAAAATATATTGATTATATATTTGTTTAACACTTTTTTGGTTACTACATGATTTAATGTGTTATTTCATAGTTGTAATGTCTTCTCTATTATTCTACAATGTAGAAAATACTAAAACACCTTTGAATAAGTAGGTGTGTCCAAACTTTTGTAAGATTTGATTTTTAGCATTCATAGCATTGGCTTTTCGACTGTACTGCAGGGGTGGAACGTAAGTCGCCATAAATTGAGGTTGTGGTGGCAGCTGCAGAGAGGTATTTGGGTGTGCGAGACCTGACGTCAGAAGAATTAGAGGGTGTGATAAGTGGTGGTGTCACATCCTTTCAGGCTGTTGGCCTGAAGTAGGACTAAACCGATTTAAATAGTGGAGTATGGTGTTATTTTTTTGTGGTGGGGTGTAGTTAAGATGGTAGGGTATTTTTATGTTGTATTTTTATGCAAATGGAGTTATACTCCAGTCTAGTAGGTGGCAGTAATGCAACATGTTTTGGATACCAACCGCGGTTACACCTTATCGAAGAAGTACTCGGTCGACGGCAATGTGAAACCGCAAAGGACCTTCCCCCAACACGTTTTGATGTATTTATGTTTTATTAACATCAAATCAATACAAAAAGTACATGGGGAACACGGTTATATATAAATAATATACAACTGACATTTGGGCTAGGGGGTACAATATCACATTTGACAAGGACCGATGGATATACACACGTTCAAAAGTCTACCTTCCCGCAACACGTCACGTTGTGCTATTTCCGGGTGACGTTCCTTGCCGGGGCTTGCCTTCTTCCAAAATAACTCGTGACTGTTCCATGCTTTATTTTTGTATCTAGACTGCTACTGTACTCGTCCTGTGCTTATGGGGCGAGAATACTCCCGCAGTGAATTTTTAAATACACTAATTTAGGGCAAATATGTAGAAATATTAATCTTGAAATTAGCTTCAGGACAACGAAACATGTGGAGAGTACAAGGGTTTGTTGGAAGAGGTGAGCGAAATATAATTGACAATGTTCTGTTCAGTACTAACATTAGCTAGCTAACCTTGATTATATGCACTCACGTCGAAGCTTGCTAAATGGGTCTATAAAAGTGTCATAATAATGTGTTAGATTTACAATTGTCCAGCTCGTTAATATTTTATTTTGTCAAGACTACTATTATGCCCACCAGCTAGAATCATTGACAGACTTGATAGCAAGTTCTCTCATGTTCTAGAATGTTTTACAACGGGGGCAGGTCATTCACAGTTTATGCCTTAACTAGGCCATACTAGTTTCTGTTCCACATAACTATAGTTTGTTTTCATGGGTGTTTTGATTAGCCACAGCCTCCAGTCTGTTTTGGTTTCAGACAATTCGAGGTGTCTGCATAACATTGACTAGCTAAAAAAAAAAAACATTGGCTAACTAGCTACCCACTGCTGTAACCTGTTTGGTGACACCTCCTTATGTTACAGTGGTTTATTTGAACATCATTATGACGAGAAAGACCTGATTTGCACAGACTAAACAAGTACTTCGAGCTCCTTTTATTATAATACATATCACATATAAAGGACAATGCTTGTTCTCTGTGTTTGTAACGTGCAGAAATGTAGACAGTATTAGCAATTGGGAAATTCCATGCTAACAGAATGATGTTGAGACTCAGATTGTTCGCTTTGAAATGTATGCCAAACAAAAACCAATGATTGTAAAACTTTTGCATCTGCACTCTTCAAGTAAATGTGTTTTAGTACAATTTTCAGTGGAAATTTTTGTTAAACATAGTCCTTGTTAAGAGTTATCGGTTGTTTTAACTTTGCAATCATTGGTTTTTGTTTGACATTTTAAAGTGAAAATCTGAGTCTCAGCAATATTCTGTCACTGGAATTGCCCAGTATATTCCAGGCTATACCTGGCTGCTTTGCTGAATGAAGTCAACTTCTTCTATACACAATCACAAACCCATCTCTTACCCCTCTGCCATCAGTTTTGAGCCGGTGCCATGGCACAGCCCCCCTGCGCCTGTCTCCGAATCACCATGTGGAAGATGAGGTCATCAACAACTCCACTCTGCTCTCCACCGGCTGTCACTCTCCCAACAACAGGTACCTCACCCCTTCATTCATTTTTTGTATTCCTTATAACTGGAACCTCCATCAGGAGCTAGCCAGCTAGCTAGCTACTAGTCTTTGTTAGCCACTGCTAGCGGTCTTCACATTTAGCTCGGACACCAGCCAGCCTTAGCTCGGACAATACCAGCCAGTCTGCACAGCGCAATATCAACCCAGAGCATATCGGACTGCTTCTCTACCACATCACTGGATTCCTGCCGCCCTGGATCATTACACCGGATCATCGCAGCTAGCTAGCTGCAAATTAGTGGCTCAGTTTAGCTAACACCTCTGTCCTGAAGCAGGCACCAGTTAGCTCTGAGCTAGCATCGAGCTAGGCCCATATACCAGCTAAGGCTACAATACCTCTTTTGCCAATTGGCCTGGACCCTTTATTGTCGACACGGAGCCCTGCCGATCCATCATGACTGGTCTGCCGACGTAATCGCCCGATGTGTTCTCAACAGGCTATTCCGTTACGATGTTGCCGAAGAACCATCTGCTAGCCCCAGCCCGCTAGCTTTCTGAACGCCGTGTCTCCCGCTTGCCTAGTGTAGTAGTGAGTACCAAATGGCTCCCTGACTCACCTATTGCTCATTGGACCCTATGATCACTCGGCTACACAACTGATGCCCCCTGGACTGTTTCATTAACACGGTACCTCATTTTTTTTATCTGTCGGCCCCAGCCTTGACCTCGGGTCCTGTATGTACCTAACTGACCTGCTCTGCCCATTCATCGCCATTTACCCATTGTTGTCTTAGCTCTCCCGATCAACACCTGTGACTGCTTTATGCCTCTCTCTGTCAATATACATTGTCTACTGCTGTCTCGGCTAGTTCTTATGGTTTTACTTCACTGTAGAGACCTCAGTCCCGATCACCTTGCCTTAGATAGCTATTTTGTCCCACACATGCGGAGACCTCACCTGGCTTAACTGGTGTCTCCAGAGATGGATCCTCTCTCATCGTCACTCAATGCCTAGGTTTACCTCCACTGTACTCACATCCTACCATACCCTTATCTGTACATTATGCCCTGAATCTATTCTACCACGGCCAGAAATCGACTCCTTTTATTCTCTGTTCCCAACGCACTAGACGACCAGTTCTTATAGCCTTTAGCCGTACCCTTATCCTACTCTTCCTCTGGTGATGTAGAGGTTAACCCAGGCCCTGTAGACCCCAGTACCACACCTATTCCCCAGGCACTATCATTTGTTGACTTCTGTAACCGTAAAAGCCTTGGTTTCATGCATGTTAACATCAGAAGCCTCCCTAAGTTTGTTTTATTCCATGCTTTAGCACACTCCACCAACACTGATGTCCTAGCCATGTCTGAATCCTGGCTTAGGAAGGCCACCAAAAATCCTGAAATTTCCATCCCCAGCTACAACATTTTCCACCAAGATAGAACTGTGAAAGGGGGCGGAGTTAGTCTGCAGAGTTATGTCATGCTATCCAGGTCTGTGCCCAAACAGTTCAAGCTTCTACTTTTAAAAAGCCACCTTTCCAGAAATAAGTCTCTCACTGTTGCTGCTTGTTATAGACCCCCTTCAGCCTCCAGCTGTTCCCTGGACCCCATATGTGAATTGATTGCCCCCGTCTATCTTCAGAGTTTGTACTGTTAGGTGACCTAAACTGGGATATGCTTAAAACCCCGGCCGTCCTACAATCTAAACTAGATGCCACTAGATGCCCTCAATCTCACATAAATGATCAAGGAACCTACCAGGTACAACCCTAAATCCGTAAACACGGGCACCCTCATAGATATCATCCTGACCAACCTGCCCTCTAAATACACCTATGTTGTCTTCAACCAGGATCTCAGCGATCACTGCCTCATTGCCTGCGTCCGTAATGGGTCCGCGGTCAAACGACCGGCCCTCATCACTTTCAAGAGCTCCCTAAAACACTTCAGGCGTGCAGGGCCTTTCTAATCAACCTAGCCTGGGTATCCTGGAAGGATATTGACCCACTCCCGATGCCTAGTTATTCTTTAAAAGTTCTTTCCTCACCATCATAAATAAGCGTGCCCCAATTAAGAAGAACACTAAGAACAGATATAGCCCTTGGTTCACTCCAGACTTGACTGCCCTTGACCAGCACAAAAACATCCTGTGGCGTACTGCATTAGCATCGAATAGCCCCCACGATAAGCAACTTTTCAGGGAAGTTGGGAACCATAATACACAGTCAGTTAGGAAAACTAAGGCTAGCTTTTTCAAACAGACATTTTCATCCTGTAGCACAAATTCCTAAAAGTTTTGGGACACTAAAGTCCATGGAGAATAAGAGCACCTCCCAGCTGTCCACTGCACTGAGGTTCGGAAACACTGTCACCACCGATAAATCTACGATAATCGAGAATTTCAAGAAGCATTTTTCTACGGCTGGCTATGCTTTCCAACCCCAGCAAACAGATCTGCACCCTCCTCAGCAACTTGCCCAAGCCCCCCTGCTTATCCTTCACCCAAATCCAGATAGCTGATGTTCTGAAAGAGATGCAAAATCTGGAACCCTACAAATCAGCTGGGCTAGACAATCTGGACCCTCTCTTTCTAAAATTATCCGCCGCAATTGTTGTAACCCCTATTACTAGCCTGTTCAACCTCTTTCGTATCGTCTGAGATCCCTAAAGATTGGAAAGCTGCCGCGGTCATCCCCCTCTTCAAAGGGCGAGACACTCTAGACCCAAAGTGTTTACAGACCTATATTTATCCTGCCCTTTCTAAAGTCTTCGAAAGCCAAGTTAACAAACTTCGAATCCCACCGTATCTTCTCCGCTATGCAATCTGGTTTCCGAGCTAGTCATGGGTGCACCTCAGCCACGCTCAAGGTTCTAAACACTATCATAACCGCCATCGATAAAAGACTGTACTGTGCAACCGTCTTCATTGAACGGGTCCAGGCTTTCGACTCTGTCAATCAACGCATTCTTATCGGCAGACACAACAGCCTTGGTTTCTCAAATGTCTGACTCGCCTGGTTCACCAATTACTTCTTGGATAGAGTTCGGCGTGTCAAATCGGAGGGCCTGTTGTCCGGACCTCTGGCAGTCTATGGGGGTGCCACAGGGTTCAATTCTCGGGCCAACTCTTTTCTTTGTATATATCAATCATGTCGCTCTTGCTGCTGGTGATTCTCTTATCCACCTCTATGCAGACGACACCGTTCTGTATACTTCTGGCCCTTTGGACACTGTGTTAACAAACCCCCAGATGAGCTTCAGTGCCATACAACACACATTCCGTGGCTTCCAACTGCTCTTAAATGCTAGTAAAACTAAATGCACGCTCTTCAACCGATCGCTGCCCACACCCACCCACCCGACTACTATTCTGGACGTTTGTGACTTAGAATATGTGGACAGCTACAAATACCTAGGTGTCTGGTTAGACTGTAAACTCTCCTTCCAGACTCACATTAAGCATCTCCAATCCAAAATCAAATCTATAATCGGCTTCCGGTTTCGCAACAAAGCCTTCTTCACTTATGCTGCTAAACATACCCTTGTAAAACTGACTATCCTACCGATCCTTGACTTCAGTGATGTCATTTACAATACAGACTACATTTAATTTGCTGAGTAGAGTGTTGGAGGCTATCACAGTGCCATCTGTTTTGTCACCAAAGCCCCATATACTACCCACCACTGCGACCTGTATGCTCTCGTTAGCTGGCCCTCGCTTCACATTCGTCGCCAAACCCACTGGCTCCAGGTCATCTATAAGTCTTTGTTAGGTAAAGCCCCGCCTTATCTCAGCTCACTGGTCACCATAGCAACACCCACCCGTAGCACGCGCTCCAACAGGTATATTTCACTGGTCATCCCCAAAGCCAACTCCTACTTTGGTTGCCTTTCCTTCCAGTTCTCTGCTGCCAATGACTGGAACTAATTGCAAAAATTACTGAAGCTGGAGTCTCATCTCCCTCACTAACTTTAAGCATCAGCTGTCAGAGCAGCTTACCAATCACTGCACCCGTACACAGCCCATCTGTAAATAGCCCACCCAACTACCTCATCCCCATATTGTTATTTTTTTGCTCTTTTGCACCCCAGTATCTCTACTTGCACGTAATCATCTGCACATCTATCACTCCAGTGTTAATGCTAAATTTTAATTATTTTGCCACTATGGCCTATTTATTGCCTCCCTAAAGTTACTAAATTTGCACACACTGTATATAGATTTTTCTATTGTGTTATTGACTGTAAGCCTGTTTATTCCATGTGTAACTCTGTGTTGTTGTTTATGTTGCACTGCTTTGCTTTATCTTGGCCAGGTCGCAGATGTAAATGTAAACTTGTTCTCAACTGGCCTACCTGGTTAAATAAAGGTGGGGGGAAAAAATCTCCTTCCCTTCACACCTCCATAGTGTCCCGTCCCCCCTCCTGTGACGCGCTCTGCGGCCCTCTGCCAGCCTTGCAGCTGGTTGCATCATCCTGTGGCCCTGGCCTGTTTCCACTGTGCATATATTTGTATTTATTATGGATCCCCATTAGTTCCTGCCAAGGCAGCAACTACTCTTCCTGGGGTCCAGCGAAATTAAGGCCGTTATACAATTTTAAAAACATTACAATACATTCATAACAGATTTCACAACACACTGTGTTCCCTCAGGCCCCTACTCCACTACCACATATCTACAACACCAAATCCATGTGTACGTGTGTGTGTGTGTATGCATGTGTCTGTACATATACTTGTGTTACTTCACAGTCCCTGCTGTTCCATAAGCTGTTTTTTAAATCTGATTCTACTTCCTGGTGTGCTGTAGGGGGAACGGAGATTACCACCCTCTCTCATTGAGGCGCCTGCCGTGATGGTTTAATACAGCAACTAGGGGATGAGGAATCTGACATCTAACTAATAGATGCACACACACTACATATTCATGTTTTAAAATGTATGTCCATTGTGAAGTCTTGTCTGTAATGTCTTTTTTTCCGTTTTGTCCGACCCCGGTATGGCAAGCTGTCGCTAATGGGGATCCTAATGAGTCAAATCAAGTTTATATACAACTTATTCATATCACATTGTTTCTCTCTTAGCTCGCAGAAAGGGGACGATGGAGACAAGAGGAGGAAGAGGACCTCTCAGTTCTGCTACGCTGGGCTCCCCCGCTACACTGCCTTGGATGCAGTTGGCTGGGTATTGGCTACTTTTTACGCATTAAGATGCAAATATAAAGCACATGGCACACTTGGGGTGGAAAAACAATGACCTGTGATCTCTCTGTTAAGGGGGCAGCTGCGGTGCTGTTGATGCAGATCTGTAGGAGGATCCACTCTCAGTTCTCTGGGAGTGACCCCAACCAGAACCCCAACACAGGATGCCTGGCCATCCAGGGAACCCTGCAGAAGTCTGGCTACCGCGTCCTACTGGAGCGAAGTGAGTCCCGCCACACACAATATAATCCCAAGCAATTCATCCTGTGAAGGATATTGAGCCGTGAAATTCAGACGAGGGAACTCTGAAGCTCATTTCTCTGCTCAATTTCAAAGCTTTCTGGTAGTACATGAATGCAGAATGAGTCTGATCTCCTTCCCACTGTGTTTGTCCAGTATCTCGCCGTGACGTGTTGCCCAGAGGGAGGAGTGTGCATTGTCTGCCCCAGAGACAGAGCCAGCAGGTCCAGAGCCAGCAGGTCCAGAGCCAGCAGGTCCCGGGCCAGCAGGTCCCGGGCCAGCAGGTCCCGGGCCAGCCCCAGAGCCAGGAGCACAGCAGTCCCAGGAGCAGCTACAGCATCCCTGACCAGTTTCATGAAGACCATCTGACTGCTCACAGTCACCTCTCTGACCACAAGAGGGCAACTCTGAGTCACGACGACTCTGGAACGGGTCAGTCTCACATTCTACCTTTACATGTTAAGTGTTTGGTCAGGGTAAAAATATTTATCTTATAATCTTACATCATCCTTTTCACAAATCCATGCCTACCAGACTACATGATAAAGCAACATAGTAGAGGGCTGCATTCAAGCTGACAAGGTACAAATCTGTCGTTCTGCCCCTGAACAGGCAGTTAACCCACTGTTCCTAGGCCGTCATTGAAAATAAGAATTTGTTCTTAACTGACTTGCCTGGTTAAATAAAGGTTATAAAAAAATCCCGTGGAATGACCGAGGAACCTGCAGGTCCCGACAGAGATCATTGCGGCGCGGTCTGCATTTCTCATGCTGCGTGCGGGGACGATCAGACAGACAACTTTGGGATGAATTTATATCTGGAGTCCCGCAGATCATTTGGAAACGGTCATGTTTTTGCTTTGTATGCGTTAGCCTGCCTATAGTATTACAAGCACCCCTGTCACATTATTCACACTAAGTATTCACTGCTTCAAGTTCAGTAGCTGGGTGCGCCAGGTCACATGTGCCTGTAGTATGTGGCGTCAATGACCTAGAGTAGGCTGCCTATATATGGGCAGAGAATCATGTGGCGCTCATCTTTCGGAGGACAAACTCCAATATGATTAGGCTATAGTTCACGACAGGGTCTGGAAATAAATAAGTATTGACAATGGGAAAAAAAGTGGAGGGCGCTCAACCATCGTGAGGGGAGGTGCAATCGAGACGTGATCATCGTTGAAATGGAAAATGTGCTACACGTGCATACCATGGAGAGAGTTGCACCTTTTCCCCTTATCAATAAATATTAATTAGCCGTTTGTCTTTGCCTGCAGATCGTTCCCCTCCTGGAAGGTTGGTTATATCCTATATGCAAAAGGTAGCTCAAGTGTCCCCTCATCATTCAGGCTGCTTCAAGTTCATTAGCTGTAGCTGAGATCAGGTGCTCATGTGGTCTCACTTAAACTAGTAGGCTATATTCTATGTAGAGGGCAGCTATCTTTCCGAGGAAATTAACTTCTTAAATATGAGTAGGCTGTAGTTTACTGCATTGCCTAAAAATGCATTTTGATCACCCATATTTGTCTGTCTGAAAATTGTCCCAGTCCTCTAAAACGCGTAGCTCAAAGCTGTCTCTGCAACTCTGCTCTCTTCAAAATACGTCTGCCATATTGCCTGATAGTCTAATAATGGGCCACACGAGAATCTGCTCATTTAACCTATTAGGTTATTTTTACGCATTTCATATTGCCAATAGGCAGCGAAATTGCTGGGACCATGGCTGGCAAGCGAGTTGCATCACATACTTCTAAAGTAACATTGCGGTACTGCGGTTAGGTTCGGGACCAGTTCTTGCGGTAGCAGGTGAAAGTCGGACAGAAAGCCAGCGAGAGCGGGCGCGGTATAAAAAGCTGCCACTGTAGAGGGGATGATTATTTTTATATCTTTCCATGTTACAGAGGCGTCATCCTTTTCAGAGTCCTCCCAGCCTGAAGACAACCATAGAACCAGAGACAGGGAACAGCCTGGGCAGCAGAATGACCAGGTGAGTTTTTAGGCTGATTCATTCCTCTGATGGTGAAGCTGCCGGTCTCCTGTTGATGACCTTTGACCCTGACCTTTGCCCTCTGTGTTCCTCAGGGCGCCCTGGCGGGGGCGACCCAGAACCTCCAACAGGTGGCCGACTCCAGTGTTCCTGTAGTCCTCAACATCATCGGTCTGAAGAGTGCTCAGACTGGGGACTATGAGGCAGCCTTCTCCTGTTTCCTGGCCTCTGCAAGACAGGGTTACAGCAAGGCCCAGTTCAACACTGGAGTCTGCTACGAGAAAGGCAGGGGTGTATGCAAAGACCAGGAGAAGGTAAGAAACACGCACTCAATCTCACATGCAGTCAAACTCACACGGGCACACAGTCACGTGCACATCCAAGCGCGCGCACACACACACACACACACACACACACACACACAGTGAAACTCACACAATCAATTACACAATTCCTGTCTTGTGACTCCCCTCTTCATGTTCCCTGTACAGGCTTTTGATTTCTACAGCCAGGCAGCGACAGGGGGTCACAGTCAGGCTCAGTACCGCTGTGCCAAACTCCTCCTCAACAGCAGAGGGCAGCAGAGCACACAACAGGACCTGGATACAGCCATCAGCCTTCTGCAACAGGCTGCCTCAGCTGGGCTGAGAGAGGTGAGGAGTGAGGGAGTGTGTTGTATGTGTAGCGAGTGTGAGACGTTGCCTAAAAAATAACATTGGTATTTTTCTAACAGTCTTTTTCTGCGAACTTTCTTCCATTCCTCTCTCTCCCTCTCCATTCTTTCTCTCCATTCTCTCTCTCTCTCTCTTCCTCTCCATTCTCTCTCTCTCTCTCTCTCTCTCAGGCTCAAGTGTACCTGGGGTCTCTGTTCTCGCAGGAGCCAGTCAGAGACGGCCTTAAGTCAGTCCACTACCTGAAGATGGCAGCGGAGAGCGGAGTGAGTGACTTCCACTGCACTTAAACTATACAACTGTAATTATACCCCACGGTCTCAATCATAACCTGGTCTCAGTTCAGTGTGATGTGATGTGTGTTTCTTTGTCTGTGTGTAGGACAGAGATGCCCTGCTGTTCCTGGGTCAGTGTTATGAGAGTGGGTTCGGGGTATCCCAGTGCTTCAGAACAGCAGTTGGTTTCTATCAGAGGGCAGCCCAGGCAGGAAACAGCCAGGCCAAGACCTTACTGGCGCCGCCCTTTGGACTGGAGGGTAAGGACACAGTCCAAGACACGCGCACAATTCAGATCTATACTTAAGCCTATTTGCACTGATTCATGTTATTTACACAAATCTGAATTAAATACAGAAATGGCCTTAGTCCTATATTATAACCATCTTCTTCTCTCTCCCTCTATAAGATGCCGTCCTGCGCCCTATCCGTTCTTCCCCATGTTTCTCCGTTGCTGACCGTCTGCGTGGAACTCTCTCCACCCTCACCTCCCCTGTCCCTCCCTCCAGTCACCCCACCCTCCCCCACTCCTGGAGCACAGGGAGTATGGGCCCCCCACCCATCCTGTCCTCCCTCTGCCCTCTCACCCCCAGCTCTGAGGGGAACGCCGTGAGGTGGACTATAGGAGCGGGATAGGAGCGGGATAGTTGGCACCACAATCATTAATAATATAATATATGCCTTTCAGCAGACATCTCTATCCAAAGCCACTTAGTCATATGTGCAAACATTTTACATACAGATGGTCCTGGGAATCGAACCCACTATCCTTGCGTTGTAAGCACCATACTCAACCACATTGGTCCTCTGTAGTTCAGTTGGTAATCTATACCATAAGGTTGAAGAGGGATATCATGGTCAGATGTTTAACCTTACTGACACAACCCAGTATTTAATGTCCCTCTCAGCACTTCTATCTAGATTTGTATATATGTGTGTATTTGACCACAGGTCAATTTGTTGAGGAATGTGTATAAGTATGGGGGATGCGATACATCTGAAAGGTAGGCATGTCAAAGGTGTTGTATGGCTTTACCTGTTAGCCTACTTAAAGACGCAGTCTGGGGATCTTAAGCACTTAAACATTTGTATCATATTGTACGAATTGAAGAAGAAAAATGTTTGCAGGTCAACATCATATGGATGACATTACACAGTTTTCAGGGACCCATTTTGGCCTGTGAGCGCTACTTTAAAAACTACTGGCTGAAATTCTACAAAAGCTCTGGAGCGTGACTAATAACTTTAGTATTGTTCCTACAAAATGTTCTCGTGGCACAATCTTGGCCAGTTTTTGTACAACAAGCTGCCCTATGGGTAGAAAGATGGTATTGTGATAAAATGTGTGCCTTACTAAGTCATTGTCAGTACAAGGATCCCTTGTATTTACTTGACCCTTTCTGTGACTATTCATCTTAACTTCATTAGTTTGCTATTTCAGTTATGTCTTTGCATGTGTAAACTGTTCTTGTCTACCCATGGTATCCAGTGAGGCTGAAGAATGGGGAAAACAGAAATACGTTTTTTGGTAGTGGTGGATAATGTAGGTCATGTATATTTTCTATGCATTAGAAGCACTACTGTTGTGGAACGCACAATAACAAAATAAAGCTATTTTCTACCACTGGGCCTGTGTCACTGATATTATCAGAAAATGTATTGAAGTATTTGTGAAATTGTACATTGTGTCGTAAACTATTAATTGACATTGTCTTTGTCATGGCACCAAGGGAAAAGGAGCTACAGGTCTATTGGACTATACTGTCATCTGTGTCTAGTTAGACAATCGCCTGTGGCACTGCAACAGTTGAAGGTCCGGTAGCTTTTTATGCCGGATTATGAATGTTTTATTGGAATCTGTTCACTCTTGAGGTGCTGGCTCTGGCTGAAATTATATGCACAAATCACTTCGATCAATCACTTTTTACATGGGTGCCAAAATGGTACTCTATGCAAAAGAGTTGATCAATTGTCAGTGTTTCATTACATCAGTTGAATAACACTATAAAAACCAAAATAGAAGATTTATGATGGTGCTCTGGCTCTGCGTCTCTTCCGAACAGCTCTGCGCACACAGCGTCCTGAATCCAGCGCTCTGATTGGGTCCTGGGCGCTTGGGAGGCAGTAGCGCAGAGAGATTAGCTTTAGGTACCAGC
Organism: Oncorhynchus mykiss; assembly: GCF_057628025.1. Lineage (NCBI taxonomy): Eukaryota > Metazoa > Chordata > Actinopteri > Salmoniformes > Salmonidae > Oncorhynchus > Oncorhynchus mykiss. The sequence goes on from NC_143046.1 coordinate 28,107,861, forward strand.
ACGGGAGGAGACCAGAGAGTGATGTGATCTGATACGGGTGGCTACGGGAGGACTCGAGCTTAAAAAGCCGGAGTCACTTCTCTGTCCTATATCAGTGTCGTCGTTGATGTGTCGTCGTGGCATAGAAGCACGATTGTCAAACGCGGTGAGTGAATGAACGAAATAAAGTGTGTGTGCGGTGCGCGTTCGCCTTCCAGAGCGGTGACGTGATGGGGAGAATATTGGGTGGGAGAGAGACGTCAGAAGATTAACTGCGTCTGATATGTATAGCCTACTGCCTTCTAGCTTGTTTCCAGAATTCGCAACAGATTGCTGTTCACTTTGCAACATAGGACATTTCTGCTTGATTTATTGAACTAGGTGAGGCTGCAGAACGGATCATAAGGTTATTAAAGGTCTAGGCTAATGTAACGAGAAGAGGATACAAACACTCCACCCATCTAGTGTCATCTTTTATACGTTGAAATGTTCTAGCATTTTAATTGAAGCTTTATGTTGGCGGCATATGTCTGAAATATGTAGTATCATGTATTAATCAACTCCAGTCATTAGCCTACCACACCGTTTGAAAAATAGTTAGGCCTACCTTCGAGGCCTACACAAATTCAAGTAAAGTGTTTTCTATTTGAATATTCCTTAACAGGAGTATCCCCAAGCCCGTTTCAGTAATATAGTCTCCAATACAGATCTATTAGAGAGTATTTGAGGTGACTGTTTTAAATATTCATATCGATGCTATAGCAGCATCTGTTCACCAGTGTGTGTGAAAGGCATATAACAACCCATCTCTCGTTCCTATTGCTATTGAGATGTGTGAACTCACCTTCAATGTTCCCTCAAAGCTGTGCGCGGCCGCGTACCTCCTCCAGAACTGCAGCGCAGAGACGCAAGATATTGAACTTCACTGAGTTCGACACATTAGTTTGCACTATATAGACTCAACGTTTTTTTTCTGTGATCGATTCAACATTATATCAGCCCATTTTCAATGCAACAAAACCAGACAACGCTAACTTTGCCAGATTGAGTCTGTGCTTTTGTTGTAGGCAAAGCCAGAGCACAACGAAGTATAATTCTATTGGCGCTGGTAGCCCGCAAGCGGCCTTTCCCGCGAGTGAATGCGATTTTCAGATCAGATCTCAGAGCCGCGTGTGTGCACATTTGTTGATATTCTTTGCTAGTTATTTGCCCAGTTATAGATAAGTATAGGTCACAAACGTGTAGGCTACATTTTAAGATATCTTTAAAAAGTCAGTCAGATAAAAAGCTAATGTCATAATTAAAGGGGCGGTGTTGTATTTGGAGACAGGCTTGAATATGCAAATAAGCCAATAGAGAGAGGGGTAGTTCTAATTCTCTGTATGGCAATAATAATTACTTTTATTTTTTAAAGTGGTTTCTTGCATTATACAACACAATACAATGCAATGTACAGTCACCTATTTGGCCCATGGTGTTACAGACCAAGTAAAGAAAACATGAATTAATGTCAAGCCCTTCATTTAAAAACAAAAATCTATATTCAATGTGTGCGAATGTAGTAAGATTAGGGAGGTAAGGCAATAAATAGGCCATAGTGGCGAAATAATTACAATTGAGCATTAACACTGGAGTGATAGATGTGCAGATGATGATGTGCAAGTAGAGATACTGGAGTGCAAAAGTGAAAGAAAAATAACAATATGGGGATGAGGTAGCTGGGTGGGCTATTTACAGATGGGCTGTGTACGGGTGCAGTGATCGGTAAGCTGCTCTGACAGCTGATGCTTGTAGTTTGTGAGGAAGATATGTCTCCAGCTTCAGGGATTTTTGCAATTCGTTCCAGTCATTGGCAGCAGAGAACTGTTCATCAGGTAAAAACTTTTTTAAAAGTCTCATGCAATGCAGGTCTGCATTGAACACCACATATATGTAACTATAGGCTATATCATAGAAATCAAAAGCTATTTCCATGTGAAAATGTTATGGGATTTGCTCCATTGGTTTTGTTGGTAGGCCTACATTATGCTAAATAGCCACAATAGCATATTGGCCACTGTCTAAAACTGTACGGGTACAGCCTCAGTGTTTACTGTAAACGTGCGGCAGAAGTTGCACAAAATTCTCACAACGTTCAAGTTTCCGCTCGCAAGACCTAAAATTTGCTCAGTGCCACAAACAATTAGAGGGAACATTTCTCGCCTTTGGAACTAACTTCAAACCTGCTTTTGTTGTGAGTGCTGCTCTGACACCTGTCCCACCTACGGTATGTAGAAGGCTGTATCTCATGCCGGACCGTATGTTATCTACAGGAGTCTATGATTATTCTCTGACACCTGTCCCACCTACGGTATGTAGAAGGCTGTATCTCATGCCTGACCGTATGTTATCTACAGGAGTCTATGATTATTCTCTGACACCTGTCCCACCTACGGTATGTAGAAGGCTGTATCTCATGCCTGACCGTATGTTATCTACAGGAGTCTAAGATTATTCCCTGACACCTGTCCCACCTACGGTATGTAGAAGGCTGTATCTCATGCCTGACCGTATGTTATCTACAGGAGTCTATGATTATTCCCTGACACCTGTCCCACCTACGGTATGTAGAAGGCTGTATCTCATGCCGGACCGTATGTTATCTACAGGAGTCTATGATTATTCTCTGACACCTGTCCCACCTACGGTATGTAGAAGGCTGTATCTCATGCCGGACCGTATGTTATCTACAGGAGTCTATGATTATTCTCTGACACCTGTCCCACTTACGGTATGTAGAAGGCTGTATCTCATGCCTGACTGTATGTTATCTACAGGAGTCTAAGATTATTCCCTGACACCTGTCCCACCTACGGTATGTAGAAGGCTGTATCTCATGCCTGACTGTATGTTATCTACAGGAGTCTAAGATTATTCCCTGACACCTGTCCCACCTACGGTATGTAGAAGGCTGTATCTCATGCCGGACCGTATGTTATCTACAGGAGTCTATGATTATTCCCTGACACCTGTCCCACCTACGGTATGTAGAAGGCTGTATCTCATGCCGGACCGTATGTTATCTACAGGAGTCTATGATTATTCCCTGACACCTGTCCCACCTACGGTATGTAGAAGGCTGTATCTCATGCCTGACCGTATGTTATCTACAGGAGTCTAAGATTATTCCCTGACACCTGTCCCACCTACAGTATGTAGAAGGCTGTATCTCATGCCTGACCGTATGTTATCTACAGGAGTCTATGATTATTCCCTGACACCTGTCCCACCTACGGTATGTAGAAGGCTGTATCTCATGCCTGACCGTATGTTATCTACAGGAGTCTATGATTATTCTCTGACACCTGTCCCACCTACGGTATGTAGAAGGCTGTATCTCATGCCTGACTGTATGTTATCTACAGGAGTCTATGATTATTCCCTGACACCTGTCCCACCTACGGTATGTAGAAGGCTGTATCTCATGCCTGACCGTATGTTATCTACAGGAGTCTAAGATTATTCCCTGACACCTGTCCCACCTACGGTATGTAGAAGGCTGTATCTCATGCCTGACCGTATGTTATCTACAGGAGTCTATGATTATTCCCTGACACCTGTCCCACCTACGGTATGTAGAAGGCTGTATCTCATGCCTGACCGTATGTTATCTACAGGAGTCTATGATTATTCCCTGACACCTGTCCCACCTACGGTATGTAGAAGGCTGTATCTCATGCCTGACCGTATGTTATCTACAGGAGTCTATGATTATTCCCTGACACCTGTCCCACCTACGGTATGTAGAAGGCTGTATCTCATGCCGGACCGTATGTTATCTACAGGAGTCTATGATTATTCTTTCAACGTCAACTCCTTATTCCTGCAGTAACTCTGAGGGCTGGTTTCTGGAACACAGATTAACCCCAATCCCGGACTAAAAAGCATGCTCAGTTGAGAATCTCCATTGAAATAGCTTTTTAGTTCGGGACTAAGTCGAAGATGAATCTGTGGCCAGGGAACAGTCTTCTAGACGTTTCTCTGCTGTAAATGACGACACTGCTCGGTGACGTCCTGTAATATGGGTCATGGTACCATGTTTGGTAAAGTCTCATGAATGACCTAAAGTGATGTGAACATAATGATACGTGTGTCGTAAGACAACAGCTGAGCGTGATGAGCATGATGAGCATGATGAGCATGATGAGCATGATGGTGTGAACTCAATGTCCCTGCTGAAAACTGCTGTGTCATTGTCCCATCTCACTCGGTCTCTTATATCTATCTCTCCTGTATTTGTCTCATGCCCTTTTGCTAACTGAGGCTTGCAGAGTCAGAGGAAAAACACACTATCTCAGTCTGGATCTAACAGCGCTCTCTCCAGCCCTGAGATTTCTGCAAAGAAAGCAGGCATTTATCAACTGGATCATCAACTGCATCAAATGCATCCTCCGTTTTGGTGTTTTCCCAGGCCAGGGAAACTACTATGTGAGAGAAATGTAAAAAAAAAAAAAACAGTCCTGAAATCAGTAGCAGAAGGTCTAATGTCATTTTGTACAGAGAGACAAAGTGTCCTTATGAGAGATGTTTTGTGTTAAGTATCTGGTACCATTTTAGTATATTGTATGTGTAGTCTGATTGACCTGGTTGACATTATTTTTGTGTCATATTTGAGAGTGAGATGGAGAGTTCCAGAAGCTCTACAGGTTAGTGCCTGCGTGTTCTCTGACACAACAACACCACCCAGAGAAGGACGAGGGACCCTCATGAAAAAGTGCATTGTGTGGAGATATTTTGTCCTAAAATGTAGTCTCTTGTTTTTTCCAAGGGCTTGTCTTGTTTTCAAATCTGCTGTGTCCCGTGTTTTCCATCTTACCATGAAAGAAGCTTGCGTTTGTCTTTGTTTACCTGTGTGTGCGTGTGTGCGTGCTTACATGTGTGTGTGTGTGTGTGTGCGTGCAAGTGTCTGTGTGTGTGTTCATTTGTTGGAGCATGATTGAATTGAAGAACAGAGTATGATAAATAACCAACCACTGAGCCCTAAACTCAAAGCCCCGCCTCTTCCTGATTACATCTGAATTTACAATGATACACTGCACTCCCTCTCTCCCTCTTTCTCTGGCTGGGTCCAGCTGACAGCACAAAGCTGATCACCAGGGACATAAAAGGGTCAGCTAGAGAGTAGGATCTGCTCTGCAGCTTGTCAGCATCAGCCTAGCATCGTAAATCCTTCCAACAGCCTGTCTCTAGCCTTGGCATGGTGTATCGGTTGTGGATGAATACATTGACAGCGCTAAGCCTCATGATTGCCAAGCATGTCAAGAAAATGTTATAGGTTTGGCACCTTGTTTTAAACTGTGACATATTCACCAGATGTGAGAAACAAAAAGGGAGAGAGAGGGCGTTACTGTGTTGGGACACAGTTATAAAACACACCACGGAGTGCGTCAATAAAACCCTCCGCTATTGGTCGATGGGTTGTCAGAATGTTGAATAGTTGAGGCTTTTCATTTTGTGTGAGTGCCATGGCAACAGATCAATGCCAGAGGAGTGGCTGTGGGCCTGATGGTCTGTAGGACTTTATAGAGCCGTACGGAGTATCTTTATTCATGTGTGCTTCTCATTTAGACTGCCTTAGTCATACAGATGTGGGATATTCATTTGATCACCCTGTTGCAGGAAATTTCAACGTATAGTGTATTTGAAGTTTAATATGTCTTCTGAAAGTTTTGAATTTGAAATGTCAGACTTGATTTTTCCCTTACAAAAAATGTATCAACCCCTATAAAAATGTCCATTAATTATAATCCACATAATAATTCACATTTCCTGTTGCAGCAAACTGGCTCAAATTAAGATCCTACATCTGTATGCTGACTTGTCTTGTGTTTCTACCTCATACCTCCAACCCAGTCCTGTAATCCTTCTAACTCATCACATATGGAGAAGACCTGACTCAGGCCAAGTTTCCTTCAAGCACTGTGGTGGATAATGGGCGCCGTCATCAGTATCAGATGTTGAATTCCTATGAGAGCATGGAGCTGGTGTGTGTGTGTGTGTGTGTTTTGTTGTACTCTTAGTGAGCCCTTTCTCCTCTTTTCTATCCCTCTCCAGTTGACCTCTTGACCCCTCGTCAGTCATGATGTCCGTCCACACCCCCCCTCTCTCTCGCAGTGGCTCCTCCCCTTCCTCTGTCGGCCTGGCCAATCGCAGCGGTCCCCCTGCCGCCCCTCCCACCTCCCTCAGCCTGCGCTCCTCCTACAACCAACTATTGGGTTGTGATGTTATAAAGGAGTCCCCTACTGCCATGGAAACGGGGAGTTCTGCCACTTTACCCAAGAGCCGCCATAGATACGCCATGACCAGCGTGTGTAGCGCCATGGGCCTGAGCGACACCCTCGCCCCTCCCGCCCAAAACCAGCCCCCCACCGGTGGCAAGCGCCTCCCCACCAAGTCCTCTTCGTCCTCTTCTCTTTACTCCTCCTCCTCTTCCTCATTCTTCTCCACCAACCCCAAGCTGGCGAAGAATGGTGCCAACCTGCAGAGGAAGGCCGAGACCCAGCAACAGGAGCAGAGTAAGACCAACACAGAGTTCAAAGGGCAGGATGATATCATAACCCCCATATACAGCTCTGATTGGCTGGAGGGGGAGAAAGACAACTCCCAGGCCCCACCTCCATTCTGTCGGAGGACCAAGAGTTTTCTGGAGTTCCATGAGAAGGAAGTGGACCCTCCTAGTGTAGAAAATAAGGAAGAAGAACGTCCCAACAAGGAAGAAGAGGAAGAGGGGGAAGAGGATGAGAAGCACTCCTGCCCTGAGAAAGATCAGGTCAGCCCGGATAAAGAGAGAGAGAGACCTGAGGAGGAGAAACAGACCCCAAAACAGGAGGATTACATAAAGGAAGAGGGTGCCTCTCCAACTGCTAATCAGCCTTTGCTACAGGGGGCGCAATCTCCCCTCATCTCTCCCCAAAACAACCTCAACTGGGCCCAGGAGAACAAGATTCAGAGTTTTCCCCCTCCCCAGGGCAGAAAGGAGGCCTTAAACCAGACCCAGGATCATCCACCCAGGGTTGAGACGCCCCCCAAACCCTCCCGGAGTGCCCAGGCCCCCCCGCCCAGAGTGATCAAGGTGGAGCTGCACCCCAGCAATGAGAACCCGTACCTCCACCGCCCCCCCTCTGCACCCCCTAAGCAGCCCAGAGGGGAGGAGAGCACCCCTCTCCTGCTCCAGACCCCCCCTGCATCCTTCAACCTGGACCCAGAGAAAGGAGCTCCTAAGCTGGGTAGTCTGAGGACAAAGGTGGAGTCTCCCCTGGAGGATGAGGACTCTAGCTGGACCACCCTGTCCCAGGAGAGCCCCTCCCCTCAGACCCCACAGGAGATAGGTGAGAGAATTATATGATATACCTTCTGGCTGGCTGTCTGTCTGTTTGCCTGGGTGGTTGGCTGTCTATCTGTCTGTCTGTTTGTTTGTCTGAGTGACTGGCTGGTTGTCTGTCTGTCTGTTGGTCTGTCTGTCTGGTGGGAGATATACTTTGTGTCTGCCTGCCTGTCTGTCTGTCTGTCTGTCTGTCGGTCGGTCGGTCAGTCTGGTGGGAGATATACTGTCTTAAATAACACCTTATTCCCTATAGTATACTACTTCTGACCTACAACCACAGAGCACTCTGGTCATATAGTATTGTCTGTAGGTATGTCTCTCTCTCTCTCTCTCTCTCTCTCTCTCTCTCTCTCTCTCTCTCTCTCTCTTGTTTTCTGTTGGAATTATTTTAGAACACTCAGCCTTGGTTGGAAATGTACCAAGTCTCTCCTTGATGACGGTGACTGCAGCGAAACTGTTGAATCCTTAATGACCCCTGTGAGCCACCGTACTCTGCAGGCAGTGGAGGACGAGAGGGAGAGAGATGGGGTCGAAGGGGAGAGAAAGCGAGCAGAAAGTGAAAGTGAGGAGAGGAAGATAGAGAGAAAACAAATAGAGGGGAGACAGAGAGGCCTGTGTCCTCTGAGAGCTACTTCAGGGGATGAGCCCAAGGGTTGCTATGACAACAGAACAGGATTTCCATCTCAGAATTGACCTAGACCACTGTCTGTGTGTCTGAGTGTCTGAGTTGTGTAAGTGTGCACTTTAGTATGTGTGTGTGTATTTGTGTGGGTATCTAAGTCAGTCTCTCTGCATGCATATACACATATATCTGTGTATGCAGATGAGTGTGTGTTTATGTCAGTGTTTGTGTGTATGTGATCTGTGTGTAGTTAATGTGTGTTGTTGTGTGGTACATCAGATGTGTGGGGTGAGGGGGACCTTCCCCCAGGCTGGCGTGAGGTCACAGACCAATCAGAGGTCTATTTCTGGCATGTCCCCACTGGCACCACCCAGTACGACCGCCCTGTCGCCACGACACCCCTTGACCCACACCCTGGCTCACAGCAGGGCGACACAGTCACACTGAGACCGCCCAGCGAGGTGAGGCCTGACACACACACACAATGTATACATACACACTCTCAAAGGCTGTGTTTAGACAGGCAGTCCAACTCTGGTCTTTTTTTTCATGAATTGGTCTTTTGACCAATCAGATCAGCTCTGAAAAATATCTGATGTGAGAAAATTGAATGTGATTGGTCAAAAGACCAATTAGTGGAAAAAATATCAGAAATGGGCGGCCTGTCTAAACGCTGCCAAACACACACACACACACACACTATGTACACTGAATCCTGTCACTAGAGTTCCTCTGAAAATGACATATGGCTCTCTCTCTCTCTCTCTCTCTCTCTCTCTCTCTCTCTCTCTCTCACTCACTCACTCACTCACTCACTCACTCACTCACTCACTCACTCACTCACTCACTCACTCACTCACTCACTCACTCTCTCTCTTCCTTCCACTTTCTACCTCTTTCTGCAGCGACCTAGCAGTTTGGTATCAGACAGTTCATTGGAGCCTGTGCCCTCTCCCTCTGGCTCCTCTCCCTCCTCCTCCTCCTCTCCCTCTGATCTCCCTCTGCCTGACAGAGGCTTTGACAACACCAGCTACACTTGCAGTGTAAGACTACACACTGCTAACGGCACCATGTACACAGGCTCAGAAACAACTAAAAATCACGTGTGTACCTTCAAAATTCAATATATCAAATATGAATAAGATATTACTATCTCTCTCTCTCTCTTTCTCTCTATCCCCTCTCTCTTTCTCTTTCCATCCCCTCTCTCTCTTTCTCTCTTTCTATCCCCCCCCCTCTCTCTCTCTCTCTCTCTCTCTCTCTCTCTCTCTCTCTAGGAGCTGAAGGACTACCCCGTGTATCCTGACCCCAGCCTGAAAGCTTTTGAAGGAGCTACTCTTCGTTACGCCTCACTGAGACTGCAGTAAGACGCACACACACAAACGCACACTCGCACGCACACACCCACACCATAAAACACACAGACAGTCGATTAAGGCAGCCTCTCACCACCTAGGGGCTGGGTTAAATGCGGAAGACACATTTCGGTTGAATGCATTCAGTTGTGCAACTAACTAGGTAGACCCGCCTTTCCCTTTCCCAGTATTCGACAACATTGCTTGCCAGACATTCAGCATAGCCTGGATTTCTGTTTAGCACATTCGTCACATTTCTCCTGACCATTTGTCATTATTATTCAATCATACACACACACTTGAATGTCTTTGCTCATGGTTATCTCTCCGTCTGTAGCCCTGCCCAGTTAGAGACAGTGGACCTCAACAGTGCCTACATCGACCCAGAGGGACAGGTGAGACCTTCGTAATCACTGATTTTACAAGGTTGGATAAAGGAAAACAATGGAATGCTAACCAGGCTGTCACCTATCCAGAGGAAAGGGAGGAGGGATGGAATGACGTAATGTGCTGCCCTTTGAATTTATCTCTTTCTCTGTAGCAGTACCACCTAGTGGTAGTTTAATGAACTACTGCCCTGTGCCTAGTTACTAAATGGCACGTTTAAGTTCCCCTTTTATTTATTTCACCTTTATTTAACCAGGTAGGCCAGTTGAGAACAAGTTCTCATTTACAACTGCGACCTGGCCAAGATAAAGAAAAGCAGTGCGACACAAACAACAACACAGAGTTACACATGGAATAAACAAAACATACACAATAGAAAAAAGTCTATATACAGTGTGTGCAAATGAGGTAAGATAAGGGGAGTAAGGCAATAAATAGGTCATAGTGGCGAAATAATTACAATTTAGCAATTAAACACTGGAGTGATAGAGACTGGAGTGATAGATGTGCAGAAGATGAATGTGCAAGTAGAGATTCTGGGGTGCAAAGGAGCAACAACAAAAAATAACAGTATGGGGATGAGGTAGTTGGATGGGCTATTTACAGATGGGCTATGTACAGGTGCAGTGATCTGTGAGCTACTCTGACAGCTGGTGCTTAAAGTTAGTGAGGGAAATATGAGTCTCCAGCTTCAGTGATTTTTGCAATTCGTTCTAGTCATTGGCATTAGAGAACTGGAAGGAAAGGCGGCCAAAGGAAGAGTTGGCTTTGGGGATGACCGGTGAATTATACCTGCTGGAGCGTGTGCTACGGGTGGGTGTTGCTATGGTGACCAGTGAGCTGAGGTGGGGCTTTACCTAGCAAGGACTTATAGATGATCTGGAGCCAGTGGGTTTGGCGACGAATATGAAGCGAGGGCCAGCCAACCAGAGCATATAGGTCGCAGTGGTGGTTAGTAAATGGGGCTTTGGTGCCAAAACGGATGGCACTGTGATAGACTGTATCCAATTTGCTGAGTAGAGTGTTGGAGGCTATTTTGTAAATGACATCGCCAAAGTCAAGGATTGGTAGGATAGTCAGTTTTACGAGGGTATGTTTGGCAGCATGAGTGAAGGATGCTTTGTTGCGAAATAGGAAGCTGATTCTAGATTTAATTTTGGATTAGAGATGCTTAATGTGAATCTGGAAGGAGAGTTTACAGTCTAACCAGACACCTAAGTATTTGTAGCTGTCCACATGTTCTAAGTCAGAACCGTCCAGAGTAGTGATGCTGGACGGGCGGGCAGGTGCTGGTAGCGATCGGTTGAAGAACATGCATTTAGTTTTACTTGCATTTAAGAGCAGTTGGAGGCCACGGAAGAAGAGTTGTATGGCATTGAAGCTCGTCTGGAGGTTAGTTAACACAGTGTTCCCCCTGCTGGATAGATGGTGTATGCACATGCTCCCCAACAGAGGTGGTCATGTCATGGCAAGGTTATTATAGTAAACTGAAACTAAAACAAAAACGAATTTTGAAAAATCTATTTAAGAAACTGAAATAAAATAATTAACAAAAATGAAAACTATACTGACACTATAATCTTTGACTCCGAAACTAGCTAAAATAAAATAAAAACCATCATAAATTATGTTAATGTTTTGGAGGGCAAAAGCAGGTAAATGCTGCCCAGAGATGGCGATGTTTCAAATAGTTCTAGCTTGTGCATCACTATCTCTAACTACCTAGTCTGTAGACACATGGGTTGCCTCCTACAATGTACCAATGTTTCAGCATACACATCTGTACAAGTACCTGCATCAGTTGGGACAGAGAGGAGGAGTTGGTCACTCACTGCCTTATCTGGTGAAAGCATTGCCTTATCCTCTTGTTTCCCTAGCACAGGGATGGGGTTTAAAAAATGTTACAAATTTAAAAAGCACAGGGATGGGCAACTGGCGGCCCGCCCCTTCTGTAGGCCCGCCCCTTCTGTAGACCCACCCTGCCCCTTATGTAGGCCCTCCTCGCCCCTTCTGTAGGCCCGCCCCGCCCCTTCTGTAGGCCCGCACCTTCTGTAGGCCCGCCCTGCCCCTTCTGTAGGCCCGCCCCGCCCCTTCTGTAGGCCCACCCCGCCCCTTTTGTAGGCCCGCCCCGCCCCTTCTGTAGGCCCGTCCCGCCCCTTCTGTAGGCCCGCCCCTTCTGTAGGCCCGTCCCGCCCCTTCTGTAGGACAACGGATACTTTTTTGCTGGAACTCAGTCGGGGTCTCAAATTACTGTTGGGAGTTAGAATAGTAATGTGGTTTTGAATCAGCAGTTTTTGTCTTATGTCAGTCACTGACAGTAACCCAGTTAGTCAATGTCAGCTAACATGTTCTAGATTTTTTAGGTGGGCTCTGACTGCATGTGTGGGTATGGATGCGGGTACGAAGCAGACCTACGAGCCGCTACTGCCCCTCATGATGAGTTCAGATTTTTTCTGGCCCCCATCAAAATTGTCCATACCCGCCCTAGTGTAAACATCCCCACTGGACACAAGGTTGTAGCTTGCTCGCTAGCAAGATGGAGAATGCGGAGGTTCTTTTTATGAGTGCATTTTGCTAGATTGTACATCTACCTTCACTAAAACCACAGCGAAGGTTTTGCCTGAGATCTTTGGTTTGGAATGGTAATGTTCTTACACTGTATGTCTCCTTACAGGCTACTGAAAGAGTTTGATTTTCAGGCTTGCCCGCCTACCCGTGTTTTGTTGGGAGAGTTGTCTGTCTGAAGAGGACCCTTCCTGGATTTCTATATATGTTTTATGTCCAAGACAATCTGACATCCTCCACAGATCTAGTGCTGTTTCTGGGATTCCATAGTCATCACTAACTATCACTAGCTAACAGGAAATATAACCTACAACACACATGGGTACTGGCCTCCCATATATAGGCTCCTTCCTGTCCCTAGTACTAAAACTGAAACTAAAACTGAAATTAAATGATATAAAAACGAAATAGAAAGGTTTCTATCAAACTAGAAAAGGATAAAAAAAATACTAAATCAAGTGGGAAAAATAAGTGAAACTACACTGAATTTTGAGAAAAATCGAAAAAAAAGCTAATATAAACTGTAAATATAAAATAGTGTCATAGTTTGTTGTTGTTGTTGTTGTTGATGTTGACACAGTCTCTGAGTGAGAATGACCAGTAGGTAAAGAGAGGGAGAAGAAGAAAGGAGGAGGAGAGGAAAGGTTTAGAGAGAAAACAGTAAGGCCTAATGTACCTGGAACCATTCAGATGTAGAATTGCTGTTGAACGTTTCACACATTAACGGATAAAGTGTTCATGTGTGTCTGTCCATATCCGCGTGTGTGCATGAGTGCGTGTGTGCATGCTTGCTTGCTTTCATTTCTGTGTGTTCGCACACATCTGTGTGTGTGTCAGTCTTTGTGCATTTGTCCATGTGTGTGTGAGAACAAAAGCCTGGGGTCTGTCCCTAAAGAGAAGAAGAATACATTGTGGTGGGGTAGAGTGAGGGCTGGCTCTGGGCTCTCTCTCTGTCGCGCTCTCTCTCTCTCTATCTCTCTCTGTCTCTCTCTCTCTCTTTCTGTCAAAGCCCTGGGATGCAGTGAACCACAGCCTTTATATTTTATAAACTGTCAAAATACATCATAGTCTCTCTCACACTATACTCTGTTGGCTCTCTGCTACTTTGACACTGCAAATCCCCTGGGCCTTTGTGTGAGTGTGTGGGAGTGTGTGTATGTGTGTGCGTATGAGTGTGTGTGTATTTGTATGTTTTTTGTATTAGTGTTTATTAATCTGCATGTGTGTGTGTGAGGTGGGGGGGTACTGGGTACTGGGCCAGGGTGAAAGTAGAATGAATTTCTTCCCTGTACAGGACCTCCTATATGTGCACATGCACAGAAAAATGTATGGTCCGAATCATAGAATTTCACATCAAATCAAATTGTATTTGTCAAATGACCTTACAGTGAAATGCTTACTTACAAGCCCTTAACCAACAATGCAGTTTTAAGAAAGTAAGAAAGTCTGTGTGAGTCTTGATGTCGACCACTGCTGTCCCTGTGAGTCTTGATGTCGACCACTGCTGTCCGTGTGAGTCTTGATGTCGACCACTGCTGTCCCTGTGAGTCTTGGTGTCGACCACTGCTGTCCCTGTGAGTCTTGATGTCAACCACTGCTGTCCCTGTGAGTCTTGATGTCGACCACTGCTGTCCGTGTGAGTCTTGGTGTCGACCACTGCTGTCCCTGTGAGTCTTGGTGTCGACCACTGCTGTCCCTGTGAGTCTTGGTGTCGACCACTGCTGTCCCTGTGAGTCTTGATGTCGACCACTGTTGTCCCTGTTAGTCTTGATGTCGACCACTGCTGTCCCTGTGAGTCTTGACGTCGACCACTGCTGTCCGTGTGAGTCTTGGTGTCGACCACTGCTGTCCCTGTGAGTCTTGGTGTCGACCACTGCTGTCCCTGTGAGTCTTGGTGTCGACCACTGCTGTCCGCGTGAGTCTTGATGACGACCACTGCTGTCCGTGTGTGTCTTGATGTCGACCACTGCTGTCCCTGTGAGTCTTGACGTCGACCACTGCTGTCCCTGTGAGTCTTGGTGTCGACCACTGCTGTCCGTGTGAGTCTTGATGTCGACCACTGCTGTCCCTGTTAGTCTTGATGTCGACCACTGCTGTCCCTGTGAGTCTTGGTGTCGACCACTGCTGTCCCTGTGAGTCTTGATGTCGACCACTGCTGTCCCTGTTAGTCTTGATGTCGACCACTGCTGTCCCTGTGAGTCTTGGTGTCGACCACTGCTGTCCGTGTGAGTCTTGGTGTCGACCACTGCTGTCCGTGTGAGTCTTGATGTCGACCACTGCTGTCCCTGTGAGTCTTGGTGTCGACCACTGCTGTCCCTGTGAGTCTTGATGTCAACCACTGCTGTCCCTGTGAGTCTTGATGTCAACCACTGCTGTCCCTGTGAGTCTTGATGTCGACCACTGCTGTCCCTGTGAGTCTTGATGTCAACCACTGCTGTCCCTGTGAGTCTTGATGTCGACCACTGCTGTCCGTGTGAGTCTTGGTGTCGACCACTGCTGTCCCTGTGAGTCTTGGTGTCGACCACTGCTGTCCCTGTGAGTCTTTATGTCAACCACTGCTGTCCCTGTGAGTCTTGATGTCGACCACTGCTGTCCGTGTGAGTCTTGGTGTCGACCACTGCTGTCCCTGTGAGTCTTGGTGTCGACCACTGCTGTCCCTGTGAGTCTTGGTGTCGACCACTGCTGTCCGTGTGAGTCTTGATGTCGACCACTGCTGTCCCTGTGAGTCTTGATGTCAACCACTGCTGTCCCTGTGAGTCTTGATGTCGACCACTGCTGTCCGTGTGAGTCTTGGTGTCGACCACTGCTGTCCCTGTGAGTCTTGGTGTCGACCACTGCTGTCCCTGTGAGTCTTGGTGTCGACCACTGCTGTCCGTGTGAGTCTTGATGTCGACCACTGCTGTCCCTGTGAGTCTTGGTGTCGACCACTGCTGTCCGTGTGAGTCTTGATGTCGACCACTGCTGTCCCTGTGAGTCTTGGTGTCGACCACTGCTGTCCCTGTGAGTCTTGATGTCGACCACTGCTGTCCCTGTGAGTCTTGATGTCGACCACTGCTGTCCCTGTGAGTCTTGACGTCGACCACTGCTGTCCCTGTGAGTCTTGGTGTCAACCACTGCTGTCTGCGTGAGTCTCGGTGTCGACCACTGCTGTCTGTGTGAGTCTCGATGTCGGCCACTGCTGTCTGTGTGAGTCTCGGTGTCGGCCACTGCTGTCTGTGTGAGTCTCGGTGTCGGCCACTGCTGTCTGTGTGAGTCTCGGTGTCGGCCACTGCTGTCTCTGTCAGTCTCGTTGTCGGCCACTGCTGTCTGTGTCAGTCTCAGTGTCGGCCACTGCTGTCTGTGTGAGTCTCGGTGTCGGCCACTGCTGTTTGTGTCAGTCTCGGTGTCGGCCACTGCTGTCCGTGTGAGTCTCGGTGTCGGCCACTGCTGTCTGTGTCAGTCTCGGTGTCGGCCACTGCTGTCCGTGTGAGTCTCGGTGTCGGCTTGACATAATGTAGATGTTTTCATCTAGCCACATGGCAGTTCAGAGCGTAGGCTACACCACAAGTTTTCAAGTCCATTCGCTCATTTTTCATGTCTCTGACATGCGGTAATGATAAAAAAAAGTGTTTTGTTTTAATTATTGTGATGGGCTCATGTTTTACCGGTACTGCGTACCCCCACTATACCACCTTACTTTCACCCCTTGAGCGCACACCCATGCTATCTGCTGAAGTATAGCCTACCACTGTTAAAAAGTATTCCCATTACACATTTTACCAGAGATCTACAGATACACTTAACGGACCGTCTTATTATTACCCCTACTAATGAGTGCAAGTGTGTTTATTAATCAGTGTGTGTGTGTGTTGGGGGGGCTGCTGGGTAAGAGTCTGTATATATTATTTTAAATTAATATGAATTAATATATGTGTGTTGTAGTCATTCCCGGTGCGTTCTCTGGGCTGGGTGGAGATGGCAGAGAGAGATCTGACAGAGGGAAGGAGCAGTGTGGCAGTCCATCACTGTATCAGACAACTGTCCTACTGTAGGAGGGACATACAAGACTCCGCTGGGGTCTGGGGAGAGGTGAGGACACTGTGTGTGTGCGTGCGTGTGTGTGCGCGTGTGCCCGTGTGCGCGCATTGACTGATATATTGACATATTGATCGTCCCATCAGGGTAAGGACATGCTGCTGGTGCTGCAGGACCGTGATCTGACCCTGGTTGACCCTGACGACCACAGCCTGCTCCACTCTCAGCCAATCAGCAGTATACGTGTGTGGGGCGTTGGCCGAGACCACGACAGGTGAGGAGGACGGGAAGGGGGGGTCATGTCATACTCCCGTATTACAGCCGTATTACACCTAGTAGAACACCTAGCGAATATCCTTTATTACAGGCGTATTACACCTAGTAGCACGCTTAGTGAATATCCTTTATTACAGGCGTATTACACCTAGTAGCACGCTTAGTGAATATCCTTTATTACAGGTGTATTACACCTAGTAGCACGCTTAGTGAATATCCTTTATTACAGCCGTATTACACCTAGTAGCACACTTAGTGAATATCCTTTATTACAGCCGTATTACACCTAGTAGCACACTTAGTGAATATCCTTTATTACGGCCGTATTACACCTAGTAGCACGCTTAGTGAATATCCTTTATTACAGCCGTATTACACCTAGCAAATATCCTTTATTACAGGCGTATTACACCTAGTAGCACGCTTAGTGAATATCCTTTATTACAGCCGTATTACACCTAGTACCACACCTAGTGAATATCCTTTATTACAGACGTATTACACCTAGTTGCACATCTAGTGAATGTCCTCTTTGCAGCTTTATTACACCTAGTTGCACACCTAGTGAATATACTGTATTACAGCGTATTACACCTAGTAGCACACCTAGTGAATATCCTGCATTATAGCCATATTACACCTAGTAGCACACCTAGTGAATAACCTGCATTACAGCTGTATTACACCTAGTTGCACACCTAGTGAATATACTGTATTACTACCATATTACACCTAGTAGCACACCTAGTGAATATCCTGCATTATAGCCATATTACACCTAGTAGCACACCTAGTGAATATACTGTATTACTACCATATTACACCTAGTAGCACACCTAGTGAATATCCTGCATTATAGCCATATTACACCTAGTAGCACACCTAGTGAATATACTGTATTACTACCATATTACACCTAGTACCACACTCAGTGAATATCCTTTATTACAGCCGTATTCCACTTACTGGGACACCTAGCGAATATCCTTTATCACAGCCTTATTACACCTAGTAGCACATCTAGTGAATGTCCTTTATTACAGCCGTATTACACCTAGTACCACACCTAGCGAATATCCTTTATTACAGCCGTATTACACCTAGTACCACACCTAGCGAATATCCTTTATCACAGCCTTATTACACCTAGTAGCACATCTAGTGAATGTCCTTTATTACAGCCGTATTACACCTAGTACCACACCTAGTGAATATCCTTTATTACAGCCGTATTACACCTAGTACCACACCTAGCGAATATCCTTTATCACAGCCTTATTACACCTAGTAGCACATCTAGTGAATGTCCTTTATTACAGCCGTATTACACCTAGTACCACACCTAGCGAATATCCTTTATTACAGCCGTATTACACCTAGTACCACACCTAGTGAACATCCTGTATTACAGCTGTATTGCACCTAGTAGCACACTTAGTGAATATCCTTTATTACAGCCATACTACACCTAGTAGCACGCTTAGTGAATATGCTTTATTACAGCCATATTACACCTAGTACCACACCTAGTGAATATCCTTTATTACTGCCATATTACACCTAGTAGCACTTTTAGTGAATATCCTTTATTACAGCCATATTACACCTAGTACCACACCTAGCGAATATCCTTTATCACAGCCGTATTACACCTAGTAGCACATCTAGTGAATGTCCTCTTTGCAGCTGTATTACACCTGCTTGCACACCTAGTGAATATACTGTATTACAGCGTATTACACCTAGTAGCACACCTAATGAATATACTGTATTACAGCCGTATTACACCTAGTAGCACACCTAGTGAATAACCTGCATTACAGCCATATTGCACCTAGTAGCATATTACAGCCGTATTACACCTAGTAGCACTCCTAGTGAATATGCTGTATTACAGCCGTATTACCCCTAGTAGCATATTACAGCCGTATTACACCTAGTAGCACACCTTGTGAATATCCTGTATTACAGCCGTATTACACCTAGTAGCACACCTAGAGAATATCCTTTATTACAGCCGTATTACACCTAGTAGCATATTACAGCCGTATTACACCTAGTAGCACTCCTAGTGAATATGCTGTATTACAGCCGTATTACCCCTAGTAGCATATTACAGCCGTATTACACCTAGTAGTACACCTAGAGAATATCCTTTACTACAGCTGTATTACACCTAGTAGCATATTACAGCCGTATTACACCTAGTAGCACACCTAGTGAATATCCTGTATTACAGCTGTATTGCACCTAGTAGCACACCTGGTGAATATTCTAGTCATATTTCACCTAGTAGAACACCTAGTGAATATTCTGTATTACAGCCATATTACACCTAGTAACATATTACAGATGTATTACACCTGGTAGCACACTTAGTGAATATCCTTTAATACAGCCGTATTACACCTAGTAGCACACCTAATTAATATACTGAATATCTGGCACACGTTAGGTCCCTTGATACCAATAGAGCAATTGTTCCATGCCCGAAGAAGTCAGGCTGTTCTACAGGTGCTGTAGATGTCCTGATGGACAGGCAGTGTGCCCCCTGCAATGCTACTGAATATCCTGTAAAGCCGGGGATTATGGGAGTATCTGGAGAGCATTGAGATAAATATTGTCTCTATGTTGCTATTGTGTAATACGGTCACCTCTATTTCAGCTATATTACACTTGTAGTAGTTACTCCGATGGTATGTTTTAAATAGAATGAAAAACTGTACAAGGACAGAGTGTTTCCACCAACATGTATTGGTTGGTTTATCCACATTGGGGAGATGGGGACCTCTCTATCATTCTACGGTGTGACATGGTCTTAGCCTCTCCATATTGAGCTGATAATGTCGCTGACTCAGGCGTACTTGGTAATGGTGGTTGGGCTGAGAAAGCCGGTTCCTTCAATGATATTCACACCCCAGGGCTCAGAGTCTTGTCTAAGGTACAGTTCTGTAGGAGTGTGCACATTTTGACCCTCCAGAGATATGTTCAAGGGCTATGATATGTTGAAAGGTTTTGGGTCTGGTACAGTGGGTTCCTGTGGCTATGAATGTCTGGTTGTTTTATAAAGAAGCAGTTGTGGTACGGTATGTATTGATTCTTTGGATTGACGCTGTTGCATTTGCTGGACATTTGTCATGTGTAGAATGTGCAGTTGTGTTCCGTGGGACTTATCTCTCTACATGCTAGCTTTTCTCACCTGTCTTTTCTCCTTTTCCACGCTCTTCGTTGTCTTCCTCTGTGTTCTTCTGTGTTTATCTGTCTCAATACAATGGGACAATGCTCATCTCTCTTCCTCCATTCTTTCTCTCTCTCTCTCTCCCTGCTTTCTCTCTCTCCCTCATTTTTCTCTCGCTCTCCTTTCTCTCTCTCTCCCTTCTTTCTCGCTTCCTCCCGCCTTTCTCTCTCTCTCTCTCTCTCTCTCTCTCTCTCTCTCTCTATCTCTCTCTCTCTCCCTCCCTCATTTCTCTCTCTCTCTCTCTCCCCCTTTCTCTCTCTCTCTATCCCTCTCTCTCTCTCCCTCCTTTCTCTATCTATCTCCCACCTTTCTCTCTCTCTCCCTCTTTTTTCTCTCTCTCTCCCTCCTTTCTCTCTCCCTCCCACCTTTCTCTCTCTCTTTCTCTCTCTCTCTCCCTCCTTTCTCTCTCTCTCTCTCCCTCCTTTCTCTCTCTCTCTCTCCCTCCTTTCTCTCTCCCTCCCGCCTTTCTCTAGCTCTCTCCCTCCATTCTCTCTTTCTCCCTCCTTTTTCTCTCTCTCTCTCCCTCCTTTCTCTCTCTCTTGCTCTTCCTCCTTTTTCTCTCTCTCCCTCATTTTTCTCTCTCTCTCTCCCTCCTTTCTCTCTCTCTGTCACACCTTTCTCTCTCTCCCTCCCTCCTTTTTCTCTCTCTCTCCCTCTTTTTTCTCTCTCTCCCTCTTTTCTCTCTCCCTCCCACCTTTCTCTCTCTCTCTCTCTCTCCCTCCTCTCTCTCTCTCTCCCTCCTTTCTCTCTCTCTCTCCCTCCTTTCTCTCTCTCTCTCCCTCCTTTCTCTCTCCATCCCGCCTTTCTCTAGCTCTCTCCCTCATTTCTCTCCCTTTTCTCTCTCCCCCTCCTTTCTCTCTCTCTCTCTCTCTCTCCCTCATTTCTCTCTTTCTCCCCCTTTCTCTCTCACTCTCCGTCCCTCCTTTCTCTCTCTCCCTCCTTTCTCTCTCACTCTCCGTCCCTCGTTTTTCTCTCTCTCTCCCCCCTTTCTCTCTCTCTCTCCCACCTTTCTCTCTCTGTCTCTCTCCCTCCTTTCTCTCTCTCTCTCCCTTCTCTCTCTCACTCTCTATCCTTTCTCTCTCTCTCTCGCTCGCTTACCTTATATGTTCACCCGGTCTCTCTACACCCTCTCTTTCGCCCCTCCACTCTCCCTCTGGGTTATCAAACTTCCAGAGGCTGCCTCTAGGTAATGGGAAAAGCGTGTAGTAGAGGAGGGATGTGAGTGTCGGCCCTGGCAGCCTCACACTGTCACCACTCTCCTATGTCTCTCCTTCCTCTCTACATCTCTACCTTTGCCTGTCTGTCTCTCCCTCCATCTCTCTTCTTCCCCACATCCATTGTATCTCTCCCTCCATCTCTCTTCTTCCCCTAGTCTATTGTATCTCTCCCTCCATCTCTCTTCTTCCCCACATCCATTGTATCTCTCCCTCCATCTCTCTTCCTCCCCACATCTACTGTATTTCTCCCTCCATCTCTCTTCTTCCCCTAGTCTATTGTATCTCTCCCTCCATCTCTCTTCCTCCCCACATCTACTGTATTTCTCCCTCCATCTCTCTTCTTCCCCTAGTCTATTGTATCTCTCCCTCCATCTCTCTTCTTCCCCACATCCATTGTATCTCTCCCTCCATCTCTCTTCCTCCCCACATCTACTGTATTTCTCCCTCCATCTCTCTTCTTCCCCTAGTCTATTGTATCTCTCCCTCCATCTCATTCTCATCCTTCTTTACATGATTACACCTGCTTTTGCTGAATCATAACACTATTCAATATTTGTTCATGATGCTTGTTCTTATGCCCTTGGTTGTATTCAATGCTACAGGAATGCATTGGGAAATGAAAGTGCCAAAGGTGTTCATTGCATATTATGCAAGCTGCCATCTCTATATGGGGGAACCTTTGTTATGACGTTCTCTGACTAGCATTGTCCTTGCATTTCCTCTGTGGATATGACTACGTTATGCTGTTTTAATGTTATGTCATCTTTATGCTGCTTGTTGAGGGGGAGGGGGAGGGGGAGAGAGATGTGGGAGTGGAAAATGGAGTACACTGAGAGTGTATCTGTTATGGATGTAAGGGACAGAGTGCACTTAGCACAAACACTCCCATCACACCACAGCTGCAGTACAGAGAGTGGTCACGAGAGTGCACTGTAAGCAAGGCTCTGCTGTATTTCTCACTGAGGCTGAGAGAGACTCTACAGCCACGGCCAGTGTAGGAGACGGTCAGTGTAGGAAACGGTCAGTGTAGGAGACGGTCAGTGTAGGAGAGGTCAGTGTAGGAGACGGTCAGTGTAGGAGACGGTCAGTGTAGGAGACGGTCAGTGTAGGAGACGGTCAGTGTAGGAGACGGCTGGAGCTGCTTGATTGACTGTCTGCCTGGAAGTGAGACATCATGGACTTTAATTGAGCTGGAAGGATAAACCCTGTGGACCTGATGGTGTGAGGACTGTAATGTAGCTGTGTGTGTCAATGCAGTGTGTGTATGTTGGCCAGAGAACTGGCAGCCCAGCTGTGGGGTAATTGGGATGGTGAGATGGAGAGAAACTGCAGATCTCAACACTAGTCTGCTCCTCTTCATTCAGAGAGAGAGAGAGAGAGAGAAAAACGTAAAACATCCAAATAAAACATGCAGAGCAGAATTAGGCCGATACTCGCTAATTATCCAAATCCAGAATAGAGCCATTCAATTCTACAAGCACCTAAAAGGAAGCGATTCCCAAACCTCCCGAGCCTGGAGAAGAGCCCCCTAAGCAAGTTGGTCCTGGGTCTCTGTTCACAAACACAAACAGACCCCACAGAGCCCCAGGACAGCAACACAATTAGACCTAACCAAATCATGAGAAAACAAAAATATAATTATTTGACACATTGGAAAGAATTCACAAAAAAACTGAGCAACATAGAGTGATATTCGGCCCTAAACAGAGAGTACATAGTGGCAGAATACCTGACCACTGTGACTGACCCAAAATTAAGGAAATCTTTGATTATGCACAGACTTAGTGAACATTGCTATTGATAAAGGCCACCGAAGGCAGACCTGGCTCTCAAGAGAAGACACACTGCCCATAAAATGAGGTGGAAACTGAGCTGCACTTCCTAACCTCCTGCCTAACGTATGACCATATTAGAGACACATATTTCCCTCAGATTACACAGATCAACAAAGAATTCAAAAACAAATCCAATAAACTCCCAAATCTATTGTGATATTTTAGAGCTTCTGTGAGTGTAATGTTCACTTTTATTGGTTTGGGTAACCTTGCTCTGAGGAGACTGGACTGTATTGGAATGGACCTCGTAGTGACTCTCTCCCTCTGTGTGTGTGTGTATGTGTGTGTGTGTGTGTGTGTGTGTGTGTGTGTGTGTAATATCCCCAGTTCTGTACTGAACGTTCTCTCACTCTCTCCTCCACCCCCCCCCCCCTCTCACTATCCCTCTCCCCCCTTTCTTACCCCCCCTCTCTCTCTCTCTGATTCAATATGAACGAGCCCCTGTCTCTGAAAGGGGGGTTAGATGGTCGATGAAGTCATGGGTCTATATCTGGAGATCTCAGCAAGTCTGTGTATGTATGTATGTATGTATGTATGTATGTATGTATGTATGTATGTATGTATGTACAGTGGGGCAAAAAAGTATTTAGTTAGCCACCAATTGTGCAAGTTCTCCCACTTAAAAAGATGAGAGAGGCCTGTAATTTTCATCATAGGTACACTTCAACTATGACAGACAAAATTAGGGAAAAAAAATCCAGAAAATCACATTGTAGGATTTGTTATGAATTTATTTGCAAATTATGGTGGAAAATAAGTATTTGGTCACCTACAAACAAGCAAGATTTCTGGCTCTCACAGACCTGTAACTTCTTCAAGAGGCTCCTCTGTCCTCCACTCATTACCTGTATTAATGGCACCTGTTTGAACTTGTTATCAGTATAAAAGACATCTGTCCACAACCTCAAACAGTCACACTCCAAACTCCACTATGGCCAAGACCAAAGAGCTGTCAAAGGACACTAGAAACAAAATTGTAGACCTGCACCAGGCTGGGAAGACTGAATCTGCAATAGGTAAGCAGCTTGGTTTGAAGAAATCAACTATTAGGAAATGGAAGACATTCAAGACCACTGATAATCTCCCTCGATCTGGGGCTCCACGCAAGATCTCACCCCGTGGGGTCAAAATGATCACAAGAACGGTGAGCAAAAATCCCAGAACCACACGGGGGGACCTAGTGACCTGCAGAGAGCTGGGACCAAAGTAACAAAGCCTACCATCAGCAATGGCATTGAAGATAAAACGTGGCTGGGTCTTTCAGCATGACAATGATCCCGCCCGGGCAACGAAGGAATGGCTTCGTAAGAAGCATTTCAAGTGGCCTAGCCAGTCTCCAGATCTCAACCCCATAGAAAATCTTTGGAGGGAGTTGAAAGTCCGTGTTGCCCAGCAACAACCCCAAAACATCACTGCTCTAGAGGAGATTTGCATGGAGGAATGGGCCAAAATACCAGCAACAGTGTGTGAAAACCTTGTGAAGACTTACAGAAAACGTTGGCTGACTGGCGGCTCTGGCAGATCCTGGCTGACTGGCGGCTCTGGCAGACCCTGGCTGACTGGCGGCTCTGGCAGATCCTGGCTGACTGGCGGCTCTGGCAGATCCTGGCGGCTCTGGCAGATCCTGGCTGACTGGCGGCTCTGGCTGCTCCACGCTGACTGGCGGCTCCACGCTGACTGGCGGCTCTGGCGGCTCCACGCTGACTGACGGCTCTGGCAGCTCCATGCTGACTGGCGGCTCATGACAGACTGGAGACTCTAGCAGCTCTGGACAGGCGGGCGGCTCAGATGGCGCTGGGCAGACGGGCAGTTCAGGCGGCACTGGTCAGACGGGCAGCTCAGGCGGCGCTGGGCAGACGGGCAGCTCAGGCGGCGCTGGGCAGACGGGCAGCTCAGGCGGCGCTGGGCAGACGGGCAGCTCAGGCGGCGCTGGGCAGACGGGCAGCTCAGGCGGCGCTGGGCAGACGGGCAGCTCAGGCGGCGCTGGGCAGAAGGGCAGCTCAGGCGGCGCTGGGCAGACGGGCAGCTCAGGCGGCGCTGGGAAGACGGGCTGCTCAGGCGGCGCTGGGCAGACGGGCAGCTCAGACGGCGCTGGGCAGACGGGCAGCTCAGACGGCTCTGGGCAGACAGGCAGGTCAGACGGCGCTGGGCAGACTGGAGACTCCGGCAGCGCTGGAGATGAGGAAGGCTCTGGCAGCGCTGGACAGAGGGGCTCTGGCGCATCTGGACTGAGGGGCTCTGGCGCATCTGGACTGAGGGACTCTGGCGCATCTGGACTGAGGGGCTCTGGCGCATCTGGACTGAGAGGCTCTAGCGCATCTGGACTGAGGGGCGGAAGCTCTGGCAGCGCCGGACAGGCGGGAGTCTCCGGCAGCGCTGGAGAGGAGGAAGGCTCTTGCAGCGCTGGACAGAGGGGCTCTGGCGCATCTGGACAGAGGGGCTCTGGCGCATCTGGACTGAGGGGCTCTGGCGCCTCTGGACTGAGGGGCGGAAGCTCTGGCAGCGTCGGACAGGCGGGAGACTCCGGCAGCGCTGGAGAGGATGAAGGCTCTGGCAGCGCTGGACAGAGGTGTTCTGGTGCATCTGGACAGAGGGGCTCTGGCGCATCTGGACTGAGGGGCTCTGGCGGCTCTGGACAGGCGGGCGGAAGCTCTGGCAGCGCCGGACAGGCGGGAGACTCTGGCAGCGCTGGAGAGGATGAAGGGTCTGGCAGCGCTGGACAGAGGGGCTCTGGCGCATCTGGACTGAGAGGCTCTGGCGCCTCTGGACTGAGGGGCGGAAGCTCTGGCAGCGTCGGACAGGCGGGAGACTCCGGCAGCGCTGGAGAGGAGGAAGGCTCTGGCAGCGCTGGACAGAGGAGCTCTGGCGCCTCTGGACTGAGGGGCTCTGGCGGCTCTGGACAGGCGGGCGGAAGCTCTGGCAGCACCGGACAGGCGGGAGACTCCGGCAGCGCTAGAGAGGAGGAAGGCTCTGGCAGCGCTGGACAGAGGAGCTCTGCCGCCTCTGGACTGAGGGGCTCTGGCGCCTCTGGACTGAGGGGCTCTGGCGCCTCTGGACTGAGGGGCGGAAACTCTGGTAGCGGCGGACAGCACCTGTATTGATGGGACGGAGAGACAGCCTGGTGCGGGGTGCCGGCACTGGTGGTACTGGGCTGGGGACACGCACCTCAGGACAAATGCCTTGCATACTATGCCAAATCAACAGCTCTCTCTTCACTCTCCTCCAATTCTATTAACAACTCCTCGAGTGTCTCCTCATCTCCCATCCGTTCACTCTCCTCCAATCTGTCCAATAACTCCTCGACCCTCTCAGACTCAGCCTTCAGCTTCGCCGACAGCTCCATGTGCCCCCCCCAAGACATTTTTGGGGCTGCCTCTCGGGCTTCCTTGCCAGTCGCGTTCCCTCGTATCGATGGCTCCTCTCTCCGGATGCCTCTGCTCTCCTCAATGCCTCCACCTGTTCCCATGGTATGCAATCCCACGTCCAGGAGTCTTTCGTCTTCGGCCGCTGTTGCTGCTCATTACCACGCTGCTTGGTCCTTGTTTGGTGGATGATTCTGTAATGGTTTTCCTCCTCTTCGTCTGAAGAGGAGAGGCGAGAAGGATCGGAGGACCAATATGCTGCGTGGTAAGTGTCCATGGTTGTTTATTAAACACATAAACTGAACACTCTATACAAAACAATAAACGTACCGTGAATAACGAAAACAGTACCGTGTGGTGTAAAACACAGACACCGAAACAATCACCCACAAACAAACAGTGAAACCCAGGCTACCTAAGTATGATTCTCAATCAGAGACAACTAACGACACCTGCCTCTGATTGAGAACCATACTAGGTCGAACACAGAAAAATAACCTAGAAACACAAAACATAAAATACCCACCCAACTCACATCCTGACCAACTAAAACAAACAATTAACACAATAACTAGGGTCAGGACATGACAATAAATTAATTAAAAAATGTTTCCCTAATTTCGTCTGTCATAGTTGAAGTGTACATATGATGAAAATTACAGGCCTCTCTCATCTTTTTAAGTGGGAGAACTTGCACAATTGGTGGCTGACTAAATACTTTTTTGCCCCACTGTATGTATGCATGTATAGGTACACTTCAACTGTGAGAGACGGAATCTAAAACAACAATCCAGAAAATCATTGTATGATTTTTAAGTAATTAATTTGCATTTTATTTAATGACATAAGTATTTGATCACCTACCAACCAGTAAGCTGGTTTGGTCTAAACCCCACTTGCCGTGTTAGGAGGAAGAAAAAGGATGAGTACAACCCCAAGAACACCATCCCAACCATGAAGCATGGAAGTGGAAACATCATTCTTTGGGGATGCTTTTCTGCAAAGGGGACAGGACAACTGCACCGTATTGAGGGGAGGATGGATGGGGCCATGTATCGCGAGATCTTGGTCAACAACCTCCTTCCCTCAGTAAGAGCATGGAAGATGGGTCAACTAAGCAGTGGCTCCGTAAGAAACATCTCAAGGTTCTGGAGTGGCCTAGCTTGTCTCCAGACCTGAACCCAATAGAAAAAAACGTCCGTATTGAAGCTGAAAGTCCGTATTGCCCAGCGACAGCCCCGAAACCTGAAGGATCTGGAGAAGGTCTGTATGGAGGAGTGGGCCAAAATCCCTGCTGCAGTGTGTGCAAACCTTGTCAAGAACTACAGGAAACGTATGATCTCTGTAATTGCAAACAAAGATTTCTGTACCAAATATTAAGTTCTGCTTTTCTGATGTATCAAAATTTGATACTTATGTCATGCGATAAAATGCTAATGAATTACTTAAAAATCATGCAATGTGATTTTCTGGATTTTGAAAGTAGGAAAACCTGCAAAATCGTCAGTGTATCAAATACTTGTTCTCCCCACTGTATGTGTCTGAACATGAAATGTGTCTGAATTGATGAAGTCACAGGTCTCTGTATGGGGTTGTGTGTCTCTGGCCCTATCTCTGTCCCTCCGGCTCTATTTCTACCCTTTGTATCTAGCGCTCCTCTGCTATTGGCTACACCTCTGTCCCTCTTCCTCTCTATCTCTCTTATTTTGTCACCCCGTCTCTGACTTTGTGTGTGTGCTGTGTCTTCTGCAGTGAGAGAGAAAGAGAAGGAAAGCAGAAGGTGGAAGAGGGAGAAAGAGTAAAATAAAGAGATTGGAATACAGCAGAAGGAGAGCAAGTCCTACAGCTGTAAAGCCAGCGAGAGAGAGATGGATAGCAAATGAGCGAGGGAGAAAGGGAAGGAGAGAAGGCATGCTACACCGACAGTGAAAGACAGAGTAAAGACCTTGCAAAGGACTCTCCCATCAAGCGTGCGTGAGAGGGAAAGAGAACGGAAGAGAGAGAGAGAAGCAGAGGTAGGGGGAGGGAGTGGAGAAGGAACAGAGAAGAGGAAAGGGGGACTCTGAGGATAAAAAAAGGAAAGAGAGAGTGGAGGACGAGTAGCGGAACCACAGCGGCAGGCAGTAAAAGCACAAGCCAAGCCCTTCTTACCCCTGTAGTAATGTCACCGAAGCGAGGAAGCTGACGACCCAGGGAACTACTCAGCGATAACAGGGAGGATGTCTGACACTGTGAGTACCTCCTCTGTCTCTCTCCCTCCCTATCTCTCTCTCTCTTCTTCTCTCCATATATCTCTCCCCATCTCTCTCTTCTTCTCTCCATCTCTGGTTCTCTGTCTGTCTCTGGTTGCTTTTTCTCTATGCATCTTTCATTGACTCTTTTTGTCCTGTTCTGATTTCTAATACTCTCGCTCTCTCACTCTTTCTCTCTCTTGTCTTCCTCTCTCTTGCTCTCTCACTCTTTCTCTCTCTTGTCTTCCTCTCTCTCGCTCTCTCTTGTCTTCCTCTCTCTTTTGTCTTCCTCTCTCTCTCTCTCTCTCTCTCTCTCTCTATCTATCTATCTATCTATCATCTTCCTTTCTCTTTCTTGTCTTTCTGTCTTTCTTGTCTTATCTCTCTCGTCTTCCTCGATCTCTCTTGTCTTCCTCTGTCTCTTGTCTTCCTCTCTCTCTCTTGTCTTTCTCTCTCTCTCTCTCTCTCTCTCTCTCTCTCTCTCTCGTCTTCCTCTGTCTATCTTGTCTTCTCCTCTGTCTCTCTTGTCTTCCTCTGTCTCTCTATCTGTCTAGCAGCTGTAGCTGTGAGGTGGCTGCTAGCCTAGAGACAGAACAGGAGGAGATGCTTTGAAAGGAAAGGGTAGAGGGGAATGAAACATGACAAAATGAGTGAAAGGGGTGATGTAAGCAACAGAAGGGATGAAAGAGAAAGGATTTTGAAGATATATGCTGGATGCTTTGAGAGGTCTTTACAGTCTGAATTTTCTTTGGGTGTTTAATAGAGATAGGGGTGTGTTTGTCTGTCTGTCTGTCTGTGTGTGTGTGCGTGCGTGTTTTGCAGAACGAGGTGTGTGAAGTGTGTTTTGCAGAACAGGGTGAGGGAAGTGTGTTTTACAGAAGGTTGTGTGTGTGAAGTGTGTTTTGCAGAACAGGATGTGTGAAATGTGTTTTGTAGAACGGAGTGTGTGAAGAACGGAGTGTGTGAAGTGTGTTTTGCAGAACAGGGTGTGTGAAGTGTGCTTTACATGGTGTTTTTGTACTAGTATGTACTAAAAGGAGTGGAGGAAGAAGAGAGGGAACATGCTGCTCTCTTTCCTTCCATTTCCCTTTCTCTCTCGCTCTCTCTCTCTCTCAAAATGAGGGGGGGAAGGAAACAGGGAAAAGGAAAGATTGAGAGGGAGAGGAAGGGTTTGTGACATCAGAAGGGTTTGTGACATCAGAAGGGTTTGTGACTTCAGAAGGGTTTGTGACATCAGAAGGGTTTGTGACATCAGAAGGGTTTGTGACTTCAGAAGGGTTTGTGACATCAGAAGGGTTTGTGACATCAGAAGGGTTTGTGACTTCAGAAGGGTTTGTGACTTCAGAAGGGTTTGTGACTTCAGAAGGGTTGGTGACATCAGAAGGGTTGGTGACATCAGAAGGGTTTGTGACGTCAGAAGGGTTTGTGACATCAGAAGGGTTTGTGACATTAGAAGGGTTTGTAACATCAGAAGGGTTTGTGACATCAGAAGGGTTTGTAACATCAGAAGGGTTTGTGACATTAGAAGGGTTTGTGACATTAGAAGGGTTTGTAACATCAGAAGGGTTTGTGACATTAGAAGGGTTTGTGACATCAGAAGGGTTTGTAACATCAGAAGGGTTTGTGACATTAGAAGGGTTTGTGACATTAGAAGGGTTTGTGACATTAGAAGGGTTTGTAACATCAGAAGGGTTTGTGACATTAGAAGGGTTTGTAACATCAGAAGGGTTTGTGACATTAGAAGGGTTTGTGACATCAGAAGGGTTTGTAACATTAGAAGGGTTTGTAACATCAGAAGGGTTTGTGACATC
Source organism: Oncorhynchus mykiss (assembly GCF_057628025.1). Taxonomy (NCBI): domain Eukaryota; kingdom Metazoa; phylum Chordata; class Actinopteri; order Salmoniformes; family Salmonidae; genus Oncorhynchus; species Oncorhynchus mykiss. The sequence goes on from NC_143046.1 coordinate 28,138,116, forward strand.
AGAAGGGTTTGTAACATTAGAAGGGTTTGTAACATCAGAAGGGTTTGTGACATTAGAAGGGTTTGTAACATCAGAAGGGTTTGTGACATTAGAAGGGTTTGTAACATCAGAAGGGTTTGTGACATTAGAAGGGTTTGTAACATCAGAAGGGTTTGTAACATCAGAAGGGTTTGTAACATTAGAAGGGTTTGTGACATTAGAAGGGTTTGTAACATCAGAAGGGTTTGTGACATTAGAAGGGTTTGTGACATCAGAAGGGTTTGTAACATCAGAAGGGTTTGTAACATTAGAAGGGTTTGTGACATTAGAAGGGTTTGTAACATCAGAAGGGTTTGTAACATCAGAAGGGTTTGTGACATTAGAAGGGTTTGTGACATTAGAAGGGTTTGTAACATTTAGAAGGGTTTGTGACATTAGAAGGGTTTGTGACATTAGAAGGGTTTGTAACATCAGAAGGGTTTGTGACATCAGAAGGGTTTGTGACATCAGAAGGGTTTGTGACATTAGAAGGGTTTGTGACATTAGAAGGGTTTGTAACATCAGAAGGGTTTGTGACATCAGAAGGGTTTGTAACATCAGAAGGGTTTGTAACATTAGAAGGGTTTGTGATATCAGAAGGGTTTGTGACATTAGAAGGGTTTGTGACATCAGAAGGGTTTGTAACATCAGAAGGGTTTGTGACATCAGAAGGGTTTGTAACATCAGAAGGGTTTGTGACATCAGAAGGGTTTGTGACATCAGAAGGGTTTGTGACATCAGAAGGGTTTGTGACATCAGAAGGGTTTGTAACATCAGAAGGGTTTGTGACATTAGAAGGGTTTGTAACATCAGAAGGGTTTGTGACATTAGAAGGGTTTGTGACATTAGAAGGGTTTGTGACATCAGAAGGGTTTGTAACATCAGAAGGGTTTGTGACATTAGAAGGGTTTGTGACATTAGAAGGGTTTGTGACATCAGAAGGGTTTGTAACATCAGAAGGGTTTGTAACATCAGAAGGGTTTGTGACATTAGAAGGGTTTGTAACATTAGAAGGGTTTGTGACATCAGAAGGGTTTGTAACATCAGAAGGGTTTGTGACATTAGAAGGGTTTGTGACATTAGAAGGGTTTGTAACATCAGAAGGGTTTGTGACATCAGAAGGGTTTGTAACATCAGAAGGGTTTGTGACATCAGAAGGGTTTGTAACATCAGAAGGGTTTGTGTGTGGAATGAAACAGCAGAGGTAAAAAAACAAACTGTTTTGATAAATGATGCCGTCCTCTGAATATCCACAATGTTTACATTATGGCTGACTCCATTTAGTCGACTGGTTGATTGTTTGGTCGATAGGCTATTGGTCGACCGAGATTTCTTTAATAGAGCAATTGCAATTTTTTCATTATTCTCATGGTGCACACATCGCGCCTGTCTCAGTGAACTGATCCATTACGGAGACCACGGGGATGGCACAGTCCATCATTCTAAGACATGTGATACTGAAATTCTATATGGTTATATTATGTCCAAATAATGGTTCTACACTAATAAATCTAATATTATTTTATTACAAAAGTGCTTTCTCCCGCATTGGATACGGTCTCTGTAACATACTCTTCAGTGCTTCATATAATTTACACCTTTCCCTATGCTGCTGTGTGCATAATAACAAACCAAGTTAATCAGCATATTGGGATTAGAGCAATGTGGCGGAGGCAGCAGCAGAGACGAGAAAACAGCCCTTTGCCTTGAGCCTAATTGTCGAAGAAAATTGAGAAGAGAGGAAACCCCAACTTAATTAGGTCTATAATCAATAGCTTAACTGTTAAATGAGCCTGGCTTTATAAATCATCCATATATATCGAGAGAAAGAAGACAGATCCTGCTTCTGTTGCCTGTGTTTGTTTAATAGCCTACTGATTCCATGAGCACCAAGCCTCATGCAACGGCAAAGTGTCGGATAAAGCAATTTCACAGATTGGGATGTTTTTAATCTTTTCTATGCTGTAATAAAGACTTTACAATTAGTTTTCCTTAGAACTGACTGGTATTACTTAGAGTTTATTTAGTGTTTACGCCGTCCCAAACAGGCAGGGAAATCATACTGTAACCTAACAGCACCTGTTTGGCACATAATATGGACACAGCTCTCTCTCCTATTATGATGATTATTATAATAAGTCATGTTGTTATCATTAGTGGTCTTTGTATCGTATCCTTGTATAATCACCATCGAGCTGCAGGCCTAAGAGCGCATCCTGTTTAGTCTTAATAGCGTAACTTACTTACTATATTTCAATATATAGGCTACTGTATCAATCAGTCATTCATTCATTCGTTCATGTCATCACACAGCATACGAGACATTCATGCCCTATTGGTCATGTGTTACTGTGTTCAGAGTTTGTTATGACCAGTTTATTGAGGGGGTTGTGATAGGCTATAGGTCAGGTCCTATTGGTCATGTGTTACTGTGTTCAGAGTTTGTTATGACCAGTTTATTGAGGGGGTTGTGATAGGCTATAGGTCAGGTCCTATTGGTCATGTGTTACTGTGTTCAGAGTTTGTTATGACCAGTTTATTGAGGGGGTTGTGATAGGCTATAGGTCAGGTCCTATTGGTCATGTGCCAGGCTTACATGTTTCATGTAAAGACAGCAAGGGAATAGGGAATGTTTTTCCTAGACAAATTAGGGATTTCGGTAACAGAACTTCACATTTTTGGTCTAGTAAAATAACATCAAATTGATCAGAGATACAGTGTAGACATTGTTAATGTTGTAAATGACTATTGTAGCTGGAAACGGCAGATTTTTAATGGAATATCTACATAGGCGTACAGAGGCCCATTATCAGCAACCATCACTCCTGTGTTCCAATAGCACGTTGTGTTAGCTAATCCAAGTTTATCATTTTAAAAGGCTAATTGATCATTAGAAAACCATTTTGCAATTATGTTGGCACAGCTGAAAACTGTTGTCCTGATTAAAGAAGCAATATTAGCTTTTCTTTCAAAAACAAGGACATTTCTAAGTGACCCTAAACTTTTGAACGGTAGTGTATGGAAACATACGGTCAACCAATATTTTCTTTAGTCGGGGACAGCCCTAGTTTACATTTGCTTGAATGTCTATGTAACAAGCCATAACACTGTTCACCTGTTTCTAATGGCTGATCATCTTGTTTGCTCATTCATATTCATTAAGAGGCAGCAGAGCAGAAGAACCCACATGTATCTGTTGTTTATTCCTCTCCTCTACATCCCTCCATCCTCCCCTCCCCCTGTTGACCTTCTGTGGACAGGTTTGGCATGAAGAGAAGGAGGAGGAGGAGAGGAAGGAGGCATTACTTGTCTCTCCACCACACATCATTCATCTTTTACAATATACAAGTCCTACTCCTTTCATCAATAGATACATACTTTTGTGTTTGTGTGTATTTGTATGTACTGGTGATTGTGTTTGTGTGTATTTGTATGTACTGGTGGTTGTGTGTGTGTTTTTGTATGTACTGTTGGTTGTGTGTTTTTGTATGTACTGGTGGTTGTGTGTTTTTGCATGTACTGGTGGTTGTGTGTTTTTGCATGTACTGGTGGTTGTGTGTTTTTGTATGTACTGGTGGTTGTGTGTTTTTGTATGTACTGGTGGTTGTGTGTTTGTATGTACTGGTGGTTGTGTGTGTTTGTATGTACTGGTGGTTGTGTGTATTTGGATGTACTGGTGGTTGTGTGTTTTTGTATGTACTGGTGGTTGTGTGTTTTTGTATGTACTGGTGGTTGTGTGTTTTTGTATGTACTGGTGGTTGTGTGTATTTGGATGTACTGGTGGTTGTGTGTTTTTGTATGTACTGGTGGTTGTGTGTTTTTGTATGTACTGGTGGTTGTGTGTTTTTGTATGTACTGGTGGTTGTATGTTTGTATGTACTGGTGGTTGTGTGTATTTGGATGTACTGGTGGTTGTGTGTTTTTGTATGTACTGGTGGTTGTGTGTTTTTGTATGTACTGGTGGTTGTGTGTTTTTGTATGTACTGGTGGTTGTGTGTTTTTGTATGTACTGGTGGTTGTGTGTTTTTGTATGTACTGGTGGTTGTGTGTTTGTATGTACTGGTGGTTGTGTGTTTGTATGTACTGGTGGTTGTGTGTATTTGGATGTACTGGTGGTTGTGTGTTTGTATGTACTGGTGGTTGTGTGTATTTGGATGTACTGGTGGTTGTGTGTTTTTGTATGTACTGGTGGTTGTGTGTTTTTGTATGTACTGGTGGTTGTGTGTATTTGGATGTACTGGTGGTTGTGTGTTTTTGTATGTACTGGTGGTTGTGTGTATTTGGATGTACTGGTGGTTGTGTGTTTTTGTATGTACTGGTGGTTTTGTGTTTGTATGTACAGTACGTGTCACACCCTGATATGTTTCACCTGTCCTTGTGATTGTCTCCACCCCCTCCAGGTGTCACTCCAGGTGTCACTTATTTCCCCAGTGTATTTATCCCTGTGTTTCCTGTCTCTCTGTGCCAGTTCGTCTTGTCTGTTTCCAAGTCAATCAGTGTTTTTTCCCGTTCTCCTGCCTTTGCTATTCTCCTTTTTCTAGTCCTCCCGGTTTTGACCCTTGCCTGTGTCGTGTCTTTGGCAATGCCGGATTAAGTGATATGACATGCTATTCTATAAAATAATTTCTCCGTAATTAATATCACCTGATTGACCTAATCATGTAAGTGTAATTAACTAGAGAGTCGAGCACTACAAAATAATATTTATAGAGCTGTTATCTTCCGAATAAACTCTTAAAGACCTAGTAATATTTTACATCAATAGCAGTCAATATCAATCGTCGTCTTAATTCAGTTGTAACGGTTTTCTAGGTGAGAAGGAGAGTTGGACCAAAATGCGGCGTGTCTATTGCGATCCATGTTTAATGAAGAAACACACTAAACACAAACACTACCAAAACAATAAACGTAACGAAAACCGAAACAGCCTATACTTGTGTAAACTAACACAGAACAAGGACATCAGGACACTGAGGACAATCACCCACGACAAACTCAAAGAATATGGCTGCCTAAATATGGTTCCCAATCAGAGACAACGATAAACACCTGCCTCTGATTGAGAACCACTCCAGACAGCCATATACTTTGCTAGATAACCCCACTAGCTACAATCCAATACATACACACCAAAACCCCAAGACAAAACACACCACAATACAAAAACCCATGCCACACCATGGCCTGACCAAATAAATAAAGATAAACACAAAATACTTCGACCAGGGCGTGACAGAACCCCCCCCCCCCCCCCCCCCCCCTAAGGTGCGGACTCCCGAACGCACCTCAAAACAATAGGGAGGGTCCGGGTGGGAGTCTGTCCATGGTGGCGGCTCCGGCGCGGGACGTGGACCCCACTCAATCAATGTCTTAGTCCCTTCTCCTCGCGTCCTTAGATAGTCCACCCTCGCCGCCGACCATGGCCTAGTAGTCCTCACCCAGAACCCCACTGGACTGAGGAGCAGATCGGGACTGAGGGGCAGCTCGGGACTGAGGCAGCTCGGGACTGAGGGGAAGCTCAGGAGTGAGAGGAAGCTCAGGAGTGAGAGGAAGCTCAGGAGTGAGAGGAAGCTCAGGCAGGTTGATGAATCTACCAGATCCTGGCTGGCTGGTGGTTTCGGCAGATCCTGTCTGACTGGCCGATCCTGGCTGACTGGCAGATCCTGGCTGACTGGCAGATCCTGGCAGATCTGGCAGATCCTGGCCGACTGGCGGATCCTGGCCGACTGGCGGATCCTGGCCGACTGGCAGTTCTAGCAGATCCCGGCTGACTGGCGGATCTGGAAGAGTCTGGTTGACTAGCAGATCTGGAAGAGTCTGGTTGACTGGCAGATCTGGAAGAGTCTGGTTGACTGGCAGATCTGGAAGAGTCTGGCTGACTGCCAGATCTGGAAGAGTCTGGTTGACTGGCAGATCTGGAGAGTCTGGCTGACTGGCAGATCTGGAAGAGTCTGGTAGACTGGCAGATCTGGAAGAGTCTGGTTGACTGGCAGTTTTGGAAGAGTGGTTGACTGGCAGATCTGGAAGAGTCTGGCTGACTGGCAGATCTGGAAGAGTCTGGTAGACTGGCAGATCTGGAAGAGTCTGGTTGACTGGCAGATCTGGAAGAGTCTGGTTCACTGGCAGATCTGGAAGAGTCTGGTTGACTGGCAGATCTGGAAGAGTCTGGTTGACTGGCAGATCTGGAAGAGTCTGGCTGACTGGCAGATCTGGAAGAGTCTGGCTGACTGGCAGATCTGGAAGAGTCTGGCTGACTGGCAGATCTGGAAGAGTCTGGCTGACTGGCAGATCTGGAAGAGTCTGGTTGACTGGCAGATCTGGAAGAGTCTGGCTGACTGGCAGCTCTGGCTGCTCCATGCTGACTGGCGGCTCTGGCTGCTCCATGCTGACTGGCGGATCTGGCTGCTCCATGCAGACTGGCGGCTCTGGCTGCTCCATGCAGACTGGTGGCTCTGGCTGCTCCATGCAGACTGGCAGCTCTGGCGGCTCCATGCAGGTTGGCAGCTCTGGCGGCTCCTTGCAGACTGGCAGCTTTGGCGGCATCCTGCAGACTGGCAGCTCTGGCGGCTCCTTGCAGACTGGCAGCTCCTTGCAGACTGGCAGCTCTATGCAGACTGGCAGCTCTATGCAGACTGGCAGCTCTATGCAGACTGGCAGCTCTATGCAGACTGGCAGCTCCTTGCAGACTGGCAGCTCCTTGCAGACTGGCAGCTCCTTGCAGACTGGCAGTTCTGAACAGGCGGGAGACTCCGGCAGCGCTGTAGAGGTGGAAAGCTCTGACAGCGCTAAACAGGCGGGAGACTCCGACAGCGCTGGAGAGGAGGAAGGCTCCGGCAGCGCTGGACAGGCGAGGCGCACTGTAGGCCTGATGCGTGGTGCTGGCACTGGTGGTACTGGGCCGAGGACACGCACAGGAAGCCTGGTGCGGGGAGCTGCTACCGGAGGGCTGGGGTGTGGAGGTGGTACTGGAAAGACCGGACCGTGCAGGCGCACTGGAGCTCTTGAGCACCGAGCCTGCCCAACCTTACCTGGTTGAATGCTCACGGTCGCCCTGCCAGTGCGGCGAGGTGGAATAGCCCACACTGGGCTATGCAGGCGAACCGGAGACACCGAGCGCAAGGCTGGTGCCATGTAAGCCGGCCCAAGGAGACGCACTGGTGACCAGCTGCGTAGAGCCGGCTTCATGGCACTTGGCTCGATGCTCACTCTAGCCCGGCCGATACGCGGAGCTGGAATGTACCGCACCGGGCTATGCACCCGCACTGGAGACACCGTGCGCACCACAGCATAACACGGTGCCTGCCCGGTCTCTCTAGCCCCCCGGTAAGCACAGGGAGTCTGCCCAGGTCTCCTACCTGGCGTAGCCATACTCCCTGTTAGCCCCCCCCCCCAATACATTTTTGGGGCTGCCTCTCGGGCTTCCTTGCCAGCCGTGTTCCCTCATATCGCCGGCTCCTCTCTCCGGCTGCCTCTGCTCTCCTAAGTGCCTCCACCTGTTCCCATGGGAGGCGATCTCTTCCAGCTAGTATCTCCTCCCAAGTGTAACAGCCCTTGCCATCCAAAACGTCCTCCCATGTCCATTCCTCTTTACGCTGCTGTTGCTGCCTTTGTTGCTTCTCCTGTGGCTCCTGCTTACTGACACGCTGCTTGGTCCGTTTGTGGTGGGTGATTCTGTAACGGTTTTCTAGGTGAGAAGGAGAGTCGGACCAAAATGCGGCGTGTCTATTGCGATCCATGTTTAATGAAGAAACACACTAAACACAAACACTACCAAAACAATAAACGTAACGAAAACCGAAACAGCCTATACTTGTGTAAACTAACACAGAACAAGGACATCAGGACACAAAGGACAATCACCCACGACAAACTCAAAGAATATGGCTGCCTAAATATGGTTCCCAATCAGAGACAACGATAAACACCTGCCTCTGATTGAGAACCACTCCAGACAGCCATATACTTTGCTAGATAACCCCACTAGCTACAATCCCAATACATACACACCAAAACCCCAAGACAAAACACACCACAATACAAAAACCCATGCCACACCCTGGCCTGACCAAATAAATAAAGATAAACACAAAATACTTCGACCAGGGCGTGACATCAGTCTCATCTGAAATTTGTAAATTCTTGGTTATCTGCACGAACCCTGGCTAACAATTTGAATCAGCAATACAAAATTGGGTTTAATTATTTATTTACTAAATACCTAACTAATCACACAGAATTACACATACACATACTTAAATCAGAACTTGATTACAAATTACGTCATAAAGGAAAACGTCCCTAGCGGGCGGAACAGATATGAAAGCTTGTTACACAAAGGAAAAGGGGCTGGGTTTGAGTGAAAGAGCGGGAAGACTGAGGGACACAGGGAGAAGCTGTGCTATCGTAAATACAGTATCTGATGCATTCTAAATTACCGCCCATTTGGAAAAGGAAAATGCAATAAATATTTACGCTGCGCTTCGGTAGGTTAGTGGTAGATGGAAAGCCGTGTGGCCCAACCGAGTCCTTTGAAGAATGTCTCTGGTTGTCAATTGGATACGTTGTAGTAACGTCGTCGTGGGGTAGACGGGATACTCCTAACCTGCTTTTGCATCTGCTGTTGCTAACTCAACGGCTAGGAGGTATCACTTCTGTAGTGAATAAAAGTTCAAAGTTCATACCATTCGCAACCAAAGCTCACGCTGATGTTGGCTTCGTTCTGTAGTTATTATCTGAACCATTCTGACATAGGACCGTCGTCCTCACATTGTTGGAACAGGAGGTTATATTGTCGTCAAGGGCTTATATAGGAAGGAAGAGGAGGGCGTGTTTGAAAAGGTTTATAGCCCATGTCCCTTCACAGGGGCGGGCCACTGATTGAGCAGAGCCCTGTCTTATGAAAGCCCAAATCTCACATTTTAGAAGCTAAAATCACATTTCATCCCCATCACAAATAATTTCATATTCAAACATTTAAATTGAACAACAATTCCATGTGAATCCGATAACTCTGATGTGTAGACTTTCCACTATAGAGCTTATGTCATCTTATCATTGATGAGAATGTCTCAGATGACAACCGAACTGACATCATATTCATTAAGTACCACAGCATATGTTCCATTCGTCGGATTACCAGAATATAGTTCATTTCCCCGCACCTTCTGACGTTCCCAGAATCTCTATGTTAACCAAGGGTTTTGCAAATGAAACCTCAGTAGGGTAGAGAGAGGAAAAAGGGGAGTCATGACACCTGTTTCTGGACTGTATACCCGCCTGCCTGACCATTCTGCCTGCCCTGACCTCGAGTCTGTCTGCCACCTGTACCTCCTGGAATCTGATCTGGTTTTGACCTTTTGCCTGTCCACGACCATTCTCTTGCCTATTCCCTTTGGATTTATGAAACGTCTTAAACTCCAACCATCTGCCTCCTGTGTGTGCATCTGGGTCTCGCCTTGTGTATAGTACGTATTTCTATGACAGTACGTATTCGTATGTGCTGGTGGTTGTGTTTGTGTGTATGTACCGTATGTATTTGTATGTACAGTACGTATTTGTATATACTGGTGGTTGTGTTTGTGTGTATGTACCGTATGTATTTGTATGTATTTGTATGTATTTGTATATACTGGTGGTTGTGTGTGTGTGTGTGTGTGTGTGTGACTCCAGTGTTTGTCAATTCACTAGAACCTGACCATAGTTGGTGTGAAACTGGACTCAACCTGAATAAATGTGAAACTGGGCTTAACCTGAATCAAATCAGATTGAACCAGAGTCGAACCAGAGTCAAACCAGATTCAAAGCAGGTGTCTATACACTAACTCTCCTCACCCCTCTGACCCTCACACCTTTGTGGACATGACTGTGTCACATTCAGAACACTTCTTCAGTCATTTACATAAATTATTAGCATTTGTAACAACATTTGCATAGGGGCTGGCACTTTTGCATACGGTCTGCAAAGCTGTTTGATAATTGCAGTCTGTGTGACGTGTGTGTAATGGTGCGGTGCGTGTGTGTGTGTGTGTGTGTGTGTGTGTGTGTGTGTGTGTGTGTGTGTGTGTATATATGTACAGTATGTGTGTGTATGTACTGGTAGGTGTGTATTTGTGTGTGTGTGTGTGTGTGTGTGTTTGTGTGTTTATATATATGTACAGTATGTGTGTGTATGTACTGGTAGGTGTGTATTTGTGTGTGTCCGTGTGTGCGTGTGTGCTTGTGTATGTACTGGTGGATGTGTATTTGTATGTACTGGTGTGTGTGTGTGTGTGTGTGTGTATGTACAGTATGTGTGTGTATCGGTGGGGGCATGCGTATACATGCATAGTTTAGCACTTGTGTCTGTCTCTGCCACAGTGATGTAATGACAGTTATTTCACCCCCATTTATCAGCAGCACTTGTACCTGCTCTGATGTCCTAATTGGCCATAGCTCATTGGCTGCTCACGTCCCCTTACCTTAATTAACATGCATGTGCTTTAAACAGTCCACAGGGACGACGGTGGAACACCCAGGCCCACTCAATAGATGCCAGAGTGATTGATGCCTTTTCCTTCCTACTCTTGGTCTGATCAGGGCCCATTACAATGTCTCTCTTCACCCACGAGTCATCACTCTTCTACTATAGCTCACTCCATCTACCCACAATTCATCACACTTCTCTCCAGCAGACTAGGTCTCAGTAGGATGTAGCTCTCTGTCTGTCTGTCCGCTAAGAACCATTTTTCTCACAAGACTCATTATAGGAAGGACACTCGCACTCCCTCTTTTTCTCTGTCTTCCTCTCCTTCTTTTTCTGTCTTCCTCTACTTCTTTTTCTCCTTCCTTTTCTCGCTCTCTTCGTCCATCTCTTTCCCGTCGCCTCTCCTTCACCCCCTTTCCCTCATCTCTCTCTCTCTCTCTCTCTCTCTCTCTCTCTCTCATCTTTCTCTCTCTCTCATTAACATGGTTAGGCACACCTGCTGTAATCCCTTCCTCTCTGACAGATTACAGCCCCTGTTCCTCCTATAGATACCTCCCTTCATCCCTCCCTCTCTCCCAGAAACCAATAAATCTTTACCTACCAATTCCTCACAGTGATGCCCAGTGAGTATGTTCACCCCTCAAGACTGACTGGCTATAGATGCACAATGCTGAATATGTTCAGTCTGTCCACTGTCTATATATACAACCTGTTATGGCACAGAACTGCACTTATTTTATGCTGTGGTTGAAATGACCTGGATCTCAGGGGTTGTAGGTAGTAGAGAAGGATGTAGAGCTATGTAACACTGCAGTAGTCTCTACAGTAGGAAGTTGTAGTAGTATCTACTGTGGGAAGCTGTAGTAGTATCGACTGTGGGAAACTGTAGTAGTCTCTACAGTAGGAATCTGTAGTAGTATATACTGTAGGAAGCTGTAGTAGTCTCTACAGTAAGAGGAAGCTGTAGTTGTATCTACAGTAGAAGAAAGCTGTAGTACTCTGTACAGTAGGAGAAAGCTGTAGTAGTCTGTAGAGTAGGAGGAAGCTGTAGTAGTCTGTACAGTAGGAATCTGTAGTAGTCTCTACTGTAGGAAGCTGTAGTAGTCTCTACAGTAAGAGGAAGCTGTAGTTGTATCTACAGTAGGAGAAAGCTGTAGTAGTCTGTACAGTAGGAGAAAGCTGTAGTAGTCTGTACAGTAGGAGGAAGCTGTAGTACTCTGTACAGTAGGAGGAAGCTGTAGTACTCTGTACAGTAGGAGAAAGTTGTAGTAGTCTGTACAGTAGGAGGAAGCTGTAGTTGTATCTACAGTAGGAGAAAGTTGTAGTACTCTGTACAGTAGGAGAAAGCTGTAGTAGTCTGTACAGTAGGAGGAAGCTGTAGTACTCTGTACAGTAGGAGGAAGCTGTAGTACTCTGTACAGTAGGAGGAAGCTGTAGTAGTCTGTACAGTAGGATAAAGCTGTAGTAGTCGTCTGTACAGTAGGAGGAAGCTGTAGTACTCTGTACAGTAGAAGGAAGCTGTAGTAGTCTCTACAGTAGGAGGAAGCTGTAGTAGTCTCTGCAGTAGTAGGAAGCTGTAGTAGTCTCTGCAGTTGGAGGAAGCTGTTGTAGTCTTTGCCGTAGGAGGAAGCTGTAGTAGTCTCTAAATAGTAGGAGGAAGATGTAGTAGTCTCTACAGTAGGAGGAAGCTGTAGTAGTCTCTGCAGTAGGAGGAAGCTGTAGTAGTCTCTACAGTAGGATGAAGCTGTAGTAGTCTCTGCAGTAGGAGGAAGCTGTAGTAGTCTCTACAGTAGCAGGAAGCTGTAGTAGTCTTTACAGTAGGAGGAAGCTCTAGTACTCTGTACAGTAGGAGGAAGCTGTAGCAGTCTCTGCAGTAGGAGGAAGCTGTAGTAATCTTTACAGTATGAGGAAGCTGTAGCAGCCTCTACAGTAGGAGAAAGCTGTAGTAGTCTCTGCAGTAGGAGGAATCTGTAGGAGGAGGAAGCTGTAGTAGCCTCTACAGTAGGAGGAGGCTGTATTAGTCTCTGCAGTAGGAGGAAGCTGTAGTAGCCTCTACAGTAGGAGGAAGCTGTAGTAGTCTCTGCAGTAGGAGCAATCTGTAGTAGTATCTACAGTAGGAAGAAGCTGTAGTAGTCTCTGCAGTAGGAGGAAGCTGTAGTAGTCTTTACAGTAGCAGGAAGCTGTAGTAGTCTTTACAGTAGGAGGAAGCTGTAGTACTCTGTACAGTAGGAGGAAGCTGTAGTAGTCTCTGCAGTAGGAGGAAGCTGTAGTAGTCTTTACAGTATGAGGAAGCTGTAGTAGTCTGTACAGTAGGAGGAAGCTGTAGTAGTCTCTGCATTAGGAGGAAACTGTAGTAATCTCTACCGTAGGAGGAAGTTGCAGTAGTCTCTACTGTAGGAGGAAGCTGTAGTAGTCTCTACAGTAGGAGGAAGCTGTAGTAGTCTCTACTGTAGGAGGAAGCTGTAGTAATCTCTACCGAAGGAGGAAACTGTAGTAATCTCTACCGTAGTAGGAAGCTGTAGTAGTCTGTACAGTAGGAGGAAGCTGAAGTAGTCTCAACTGTAGGACGAAGCTGTAGTAGTCTCTCTCCAAGGGATGGGAGAGTATATGCTATACAGTACAGCTTAGCCTATGTGTATATGATAATTGTACAGACATAACATACACACACACACACAAAGAAAAAAACATACACACACTAACACATAAATCAACAACACACACACACACACACACACACACACACACACACACACACACACACACACACACACACACACACACACACACACACACACAACAATGTGTATTTAGTAGTTTGGCACCAGTGGTGTCACGCTAGAGTGACTGTAACATCCTACCAGAGGCCTTGTCTCAGTCAGGAGAACATCAGATCGGAGTGGTATGATGTATAAAAGATCGGAGAACAGAGAACAACGGGAGGGACATATCTCTCTCGCTCTTTGTCTTTCATCTCACTCACCCAATCTCTCCTAGTCCCCCCCACCCACCTAGCATAGCCATGCTGTTAAATATGTAGTGGGATCTTAGGAGTGGTGACACATCTCTGTGTGCTCCTTTTTCCACACCCACCTCTCTCTCTCTGTCTCTCTCTGCCTCTCGCTGTCTCTCTCTGTCTCTCTCTCTCTCTCTCTGCCTCTCTCTGTCTCTCTCTCTCTCACTCTCTCTCCCTCTCTCGCTCTCTCTCTCTCTCTCTCTCTCTCTCTCTCTCTGTCTCTCTCTCTCTCTCTCTCTGTCTCTCTCTCTCTCTCTCTCTGCCTCTCGCTGTCTCTCTCTGTCTCTCTCTCTCTCTGTCTCTGCCTCGCTCTGTCTCTGTCTCTCTCTGTCTCTCTCTGTCTCTCTCTGTCTCTCTCTCTCTCTGTCTCTCTCTCTCTCTGTCTCTCTCTCTCTCTCTCTCTCTCTCTCTCTCTCTCCCTCTCTCTATCTCTCTCTCTCTCTCTCTCTCTCTTTCTCTCTCTCTCTCTCTCAGCTACATGTGTGCTTAGTAGGTGGGCTGTAGATCTTCCCTCGTTTAAAAATGTAGAACTGAAATCATTTTGACTGAAATACTGCTTCATTTTCAACAATTTGTTATCACTCACCCCTGCAGTTGTAAAAGACCCAACAGCACTGCATAGTCTATTATCACACCCTCTGCTGCATAGACCACTGCATCGGCCATAAAACATCCCTCCACTTTACAGACGGCAGTCATACACTGGTGTGGGCTACACTAAATGTAATACACCCGAGACGTTTTTATTTTTACATGGACTTAACTTTGCCCCAGTTCTGCACTGCCTCCGGCTGTATCGATGATGGAGCACGGGTACGTGTGTGTGCTGTGCGTTCCGTTCCTGCCGTGTGCGTGAGTGTGTGCATGCGTCTGGTGTGTATCCCCCGCCCTCCTGGCCCTGGGTGTTGAGGGAGAGCTCGTTTGGGTGTGTGTAACACTGTGTATCGCTGCTGTAAACAACTTGATGGTGCAGGGAGGTAATTAAGGCCAGACATTAGACGTTAGACATTAGCACTAATGGCTGTGGCTTGTGACTAATTCACCACACTGTGCAGGGCTTTCCTCTCTCTGTCACTGAGATGCACAATACATGCTTCATGACCACAACACATACTGCACTCCATAGCACATACACAACACATACTGCACTCCATAGCACATACACAACACATACTGCACTCCATAGCACATACACAACACATACTGCACTCCATAGCACATGCACAACACATACTGCACTCCATAGCACATACACAACACATACTGCACTCCATAGCACATACACAACACATACTGCACTCCATAGCACATACACAACACATACTGCACTCCATAGCACATACACAACACATACTGCACTCCATAGCACATACACAACACATACTGCACTCCATAGCACATACACAACACATACTGCACTCCATAGCACATACATAGCACATACTGCACTCCATAGCACATACACAACACATACTGCACTCCATAGCACATACATAACACATACTGAACTCCATAGCACATACACAACACATACTGGTTTCCTGAACTTCTGCCATAATATAATATGTATAGTGCCTAGCAGTGGTTTAGTATTATTTTTATATTGTCAATTATATGCTTTATCAGTGGAAAATATATTGTAGGGGGCAGTGCTCTCCAATGAGCCGGTCCCTCCATTAGCTGTAATATATTCTAATTGTTGATAGAATAAATCAACAGGAGCCGTACTTGGGGATTGGAGAACACGTCATCAGAATGCAGTGTGGTATTCCAGTTTGTGGGGAGACACACAGTGTTGGGACTTTGATGATTGTAGGAGGGAAAATATACTTCCACCCACTCAGTCCTATCTCCACAGTGGTTAAGTAGTCTCTTTATTCTGACGATAAAGGACATGATTGGGACTGTGTTAAAAGGGTTAAATAACTAATTTAGTGACCAATGATTAATTCACTCTTGTTGCTAGACTCCAGTGTTTGTCAATTCACTAAAACCTGACCATAGTTGGTGTGAAACTGGACTCAACCTGAATAAATGTGAAACTGGGCTTAACCTGAATCAAATCAGATTGAACCAGAGTCGAACCAGAGTCAAACCAGATTCAAAGCAGGTGTCTATACACTAACTCTCCTCACCCCTCTGACCCTCACACCTTTGTGGACATGACTGTGTCACATTCAGAACACTTCTTCAGTCATTTACATAAATTATTAGCATTTGTAACAACATTTGCATAGGGGCTGGCACTTTTGCATACGGTCTGCAAAGCTGTTTGATAATTGCAGTCTGTGTGACGTGTGTGTAATGGTGCGGTGTGTGTGTGTGTGTGTGTGTGTGTGTGTGTGTGTGTGTGTGTGTGTGTGTGTGTGTGTGTGTGTGTGTGTGTGTGTGTGTGTGTGTGTGTGTGTGTGTGTGTGTGTGTGTTTGTGCATGTGTGACAGATGGTGGAGAGGACAGACAGGCTCTTTTGAATAATACCAGGGATTAGGGAGCAGTAGAGAAACTACAGTCAGCCAAAGTTACAACAGGTTAGGGAGTTACAGTCACAATTATAACCGTTGACTACCTCCTCCTCGTCTCCTCAGTTCATTCCACCTTCACCTCTCCACCCTTCCCTCCATCCTAATCACCACATCCTACTAACTCCTACTCTTACCCCTTGCCATTCACCCCAACTTCCCCCAAACCCTCCTACTCTTCTCCAGTCATACCACTCCTACCTCAGGGGACCTCTCTCCTCCCTGGTTCCTACAGCCAAATCATTAAAGCAGCAGGGGAGCTCAGTGAGACCTCCAATACCTGAATGCCTCTCAATTCAATTCAATTTAAGGGCTTAATAGGCATGGGAAACATATGTTAACATTGCCAAAGCCAGTGAAGTAGATAATATACACAATTCAAATGAACAGTAAACATTACACTCACAGAAGTTCCAAAAGATTGAAGGCATTTTAAATGTCATATTATTTCTATATACAGTGTTGTAGTGATGTGCAAATATGGGTTGTATTTACAATTATGTTTGTTCTTCACTGGTTGCCCTAATCTTGCTGCTGTGATGGAACACTGTGGTATTTCACCCAGTAGATATGGGAGTTTATCAAAATGGGGTTTGTTTTCAAGTTCGTTGTGGATCTGTGTAATCTGAGGGAAATAATTGATGTGTCTCTAATATGGTCATACATTTGGCAGGAGGTTCAGAAGTGCAGCTCAGTTTCCACCTCGTTTTGTGTGCAGTGTTCTGTTAGGTTCTACTTTTTCAGAGTAAATAACTCACGGACACTAGAGAAGCTTAACCAAGTTGAATTCTTCACACAGGGTCGATACAGCTGTAATTCAGACATACATTTAGACAAATACATTTCCACCACCACAAGTATATGTTCTCCACTTCAGGCACTCCTCCTTCTCTCCAGTCCTTACATCTTATGGTTCCACAGGAGGAGGGTAACAGGATAATAAACCATACTTTCTCCCTTCAGGGGATCTGACTGACCTCAACCCCTCCTTCGCCTAATCCACAGATGTCCATCCTCTTCCCCTATAGCAATCCTGTGACTTCCTCTCGTCCACCCAACACATTCCAAAGCCATCTGTCTTCTACAGAGAACCATTAACTTCTGATGTAAAAACCAGTCTCTTACACTCCTTTAAATACTATGCTTCTGATCTATCATATCTCTAGTATATCAATGTTCAAAGTTTACCCCGAATCCAACAGTTCACATAGCCTGTCTTCTCTTGAGAGCCAGGTCTATGCTCACTGAGTCTGTACATAGTCAACGCTTTCCTTAAGTTTGGGTCAGTCACAGTGGTTGGCTATTCTACTGCTGTGTACTCTCTGTTTAGGGCCAAATAGCATTCTAGTTTGCTCAGTTTTTTGTATGAATTATTTTGAATGTGTCAAATTAATTATTTTTGGGTATAATTGTGTTGCTGTCCTGGGGCTATGTGAGGTCTGTTTGTGTTTGTGAACAGAGCCCCAGGACCAGCTTGCTTAGGGGACTCTTCTCCAGGTTCATCTCTCTGTAGGTGATGGCTTTGTTATGGACGTTTTGGGAATCGCTTCCTTTTAGGTGGTTGTAGAATTTAACGGCTATTTTCTGGATTTTTAAAATTAGCGGGTATCGGGCTAATTCTGCTCTGCATGCATTATTTGGTGTTCTACGTTGTACACGGAGGATATTTTTGCAGAATACTGCATGCAGAGTCTCTATTTGGTGTTTGTCCTATTTAGTGTATTCTTGGTTGGTGAGCGGACCCCAGATCTCACAACCATAAAAGGCAATGGGTTCTATAACTGATTCAAGTATTTTTAGCAGGATCCTAATTGGTATGTGGAATTTTATGTTCCTTTTGATGGCATAGAAGGCCCTTCTTGCCTTGTCTCTCAGCTCATTCACAGATTTGTGGAAGTTACCTGTGGCTCTGAGGTATGTATAATTTTTTTGTGTGCTCTAGGGCAACGATGTCTAGATGGAATTTGTATTTGTGGTCCTGGCGACTGGACCTTTTTTGGAACACCATTATTTTTGTCTTGCCTGTCTGTCTGTCTGTCTCTCTCTCTCTCTCTCTCTCTCTCTCTCTCTCTCTGATCTCTGCTGTGTCTCTGGTGGTCACAGTTAACTGATCCTTAATGATAGTGACAGACTGGGGAGGGATAAAACCCCTCTCTCTAACCGAAGGGTGTTATCTCACTCAAATAGGATCGGTGTGACACCGGTAAAATGATTGTGCTTCAGTCAGGTGTATCGGTAAACTTTAATGGGGTTTCACAACTGTGTCGCCTCAACACTTTACCAAATGAAATGGAGGTTTGTGTGTGTGTGTGTGTGTGTGTGTGTGTGTGTGTGTGTGTGTGTGTGTGTGTGTGTGTGCGTGTGTGTGTGTGGGTGGATTGGCCACCTGCTGTGAGGAGATGTGATAGAAACACCAGTAGTAATGTCTCAGTACACCCCTGTTTGAACCAGGGAGCAGCTGTTTCCCCTGCTGCCTATCTCACTAACTCTCTCTGGTTTCTACTAATACTGTCTAGCTCTTTGGTTTCTACTAATAGTGTATATCTCTCTAGTTACCACGAATACTGTCTAGCTCTCTCTGGTTTCTACTAATAGTGTCTAGCTCTGGTTTCTACTAACACTGTCTAGCTCTCTCTGGACTGTATTAATACTGTCTAACTCTCTCTGGTCTCTATTAATACTGTCTAGCTCTCTCTGGTCTACTAATACTGTCTAGCTCACTCTGGGCTCTACTAATACTGTCTAGCTCTCTCTGGACTGTATTAATACTGTCTAGCTCTCTCTGGTCTCTATTAATACTGTCTAGCTCTATCTGGTCTCTACTAACACTGTAGCTCTCTCTGGTCTCTACTAATACTGTCTCCCTCTCTGGTCTCTACTAATACTGTCTAGATCTCTCTGGTCTCTGCTAATACTGTCTAGCTCTTCCTGGTCTCTACTAATACTGTCTCCCTCCCTGGTCTCTACTAATACTGTCTAGCTCTCTCTGGTCTCTGCTAATACTGTCTAGCTCTCTCTGGTTTCTACTAATACTGTCTCCCTCTCTGGTCTCTATTAATGCTGTCTAGCTCTCTCTGGTCTACCAATACTGTCTAGCTCTCTCTGGTCTCTACTAATAATGCCTAGCTCTCGCTGGTCTCTACTAATACTGTCTAGCTCTCTGGTCTCTACTAATACTACCTAGCTCTCTCTGGTCTCTACTAATACTGCCTAGCTCTCGCTGGTCTCTACTAATACTGTCTAGCTCTCTCTGGGCTCTACTAATACTGTCTAGCTCTCTCTGGTCTCTACTAATACTGCCTAGCTCTCGCTGGTCTCTACTAATACTGTCTAGCTCTCTGGTCTCTAATAATACTGCCTAGCTCTCTCT